>NC_064285.1:66686837-66732802 GCF_019186545.1 Solanum stenotomum
GATGGTTTCAAAAATTAGAGTTCTGTAAGTCACACTCCTTTTCTCTCAAACTCTACTAAATTCTTTCCCATGGAGCATGAGGTTCATCCTGTTCCGTTATGCATTGACACTACTGCTGAAATTCCCTTGGCAACTAATGTTCCTCCTAAGGGTAGAAGTCGTCCTAGATCTTTAAACAAGAAATCTATGTCTAACCCTAGGTCTGAATCCTGTGTACTTAAAGATACTTCTTGCAATTTTTCCATTAGGACTCCCCAAACTAGACAGAAAAGACGCCAAGCTGAAGCTGATTTGATCTCTGCTCTAGCAGCAACAAAAAGAACTCGTACTTCTACGCGTTTCTCTCCATCAGTCCCTGATCTTGTTATTTCTGATGATGATCTAGTCATAAGTAAGTTGCGGCGTGGGAATTACATTGCTTCAAAACCTTCCAGCTCTAAACCAAAGATCTCCACAAAACCCAAGCCAAAACCATCCCCTAAACCTGTATCTAATTTCAAATCTACCCAATCTTCCACTTCAAAATCTAAAAAGCAACAAGTTGCTTTCTCTATTTCCACTGATCATTTTTTTATGATTCTGATGATGAATATCTACCTCAGACCACTCCCTCCGTTGCTTCATCTCACCTTGAACGAATCATTCACTTCCGTAAGCAATTTGTTCTTAGAGGAAGAGTTGTCACTGGATTTGGAGGTCCTGAGATGGTTGTTCTATTGACTAAGTTAGAGGTCCAAGGGTGGTCTGCACTTTTTCTTCAGGGTGATACTCAACTGAAAATGGCCAAGAAAGAGGTAACTGAGTTCTATATAAATGGGAAAAACGATGAGCTATCCTTTACTTCTACTGTAAGGGGCACTCCTATTCACTTGGTTCCTATTGATGCTGCTCAAATTTTGGGGATCCCTTCTAAAGGATGGGGTCATTATGTGAAACTTGAGTGGCCTCATTTACCTACCCACACATCGGCTCTAAGTATTTCTCGTAAGTTCTCATCCAAGCCTAATCTGACTCATCATCGTGGTGTTGATAAGAATGAGATGTCTACGCTGCATAAGTTGTACTTTGATGTAGTTCACAAGATTATCCTTCCAAGGAAACAACGTCGTACGAAGGCAAATTTTCTTGATTTGACCCTTATGGAGCTCCTGGACTCTGAAATGCCTATTGACTTACCTACCTTGATTTCAAACATATGCACAGGGTCCTTCATCAAGATGAAAATGGACATGCTCTTCCATATGGGTTCTGGATGACTCCCATCTTTGAGGCGTTTAACGTGCCCGTTCAGGTGTGACACTCTCAAATAGTTAAGGATGTGGTGGGTAGAGTGAATCATGTGGCTCTACCTATTTTTATGAGAAACCCTGATAATCCTCTTCAGCGATTGAAGAATCAGCTTGCTGCCAAGGAGGATGAACTTTTTGGTCTGGAGACTGCGCATCAAATGGAGAGAGCGACTTTGGAAGCATGTACAGTGGAGTTGCAAACTGAACTTGCTACAACGAGGGCTGCTAATATCGCTACTATGTAATCCCTGACCCAACAGTTCCCTGACCCTACACCCACATCAGTCTCTTGATCTCTTCCCTATATCCAAACTATCTGCTGGACTCCGTAATTTTTTGGATTTTGCATGTTGTGTGCTCCTTCTTTAAGACATTTAAGGCTTTTGGTGTATACTCTATGTGTGTTAAGTTGCTATGTACTCTAATTCAGCTCTTTATAACTATGTCTATGATATTTACTGTGTCTTGCTAATTTGATTCCAATTTTGATGACCAATTTTTTTGGTGCAGATTAGATTTTATATAATTTTCCTTGTATGCTCCTTAAGTTAACTTGAAACCATTTTCGATGATGCCAAAAGGGGGAAAAGTAAAGGGAGTGCAGTATTTATAACCCATAGCTAATCTATTTTTCCCATATGTTCCATGCTTAAGTGTTACAGGTCAAAATAGCAAGCTAACAAGAAAAGAGAAATATGTCATGAGTTTGTCATCATCAAAAAGGGGGAATTTGTTGGGATAAGCATTGTTTTGATAAATGACGAAATGCATGGAACACGTTGGCAAAGTTATCTCAGGAGAAACTGTTTCGAGGAGGACTTCTATTTTATAAAGGAGTTTCATTGCAAGAAGAACTCTAAATAAGATAGAATTATGGAACAAAAGAAGAGTCACTGAAGGAGTAGAAGACTTCAAGAAAGCAAAAGCATAAATAGGAGAAGAGGCGTCCATTATATTCACGCACTCACAGAGCAAAACAAATGAGAGATTGATTTCCGAAGTGTTGCTGATCAAAGAATACTGAAGAACAGATCTAGGAAGTTTTCTTAGTATTTGTGATTTTTATATTTTCTAGATCAATAATTTATAAACTAATATTAGGATTTTAGTCTTCAAGTTGAGGGCATCTCAAAGACACTGGGAACACATACCTTGGAGGTGCGTGGTAGAATTGAGATTAAGTAGTTGATCTTTAGGTTAGATAAACTATTGTAATCTTGTTCGTTGGTTGAGGCTCGTAGTTATTTAGTGAAGTTGGGGTAAATCCTGTTGAGGAACAGGTCGTGGTTTTTACACTTTTTGAGCCGGGTGTTTCCACGTAAAATATTGTGTTCTTACTTTACTGTCTTTACATTGTCTTTGAAACACGTTAGGCAACTTGGTTCATCTAAGTAAAGTCTGGTAGACGTAAAACAATCTAGGTCATGTGGATTATCAGAAAGCTAATACTCTTGAAGAGACTTTGTTTCTAGTGAGCAAAAAGTAACATTAGATAGTGTAAGAGAACAAGATCGTCAGGTAAAAAAAAGATGCATTATAAGAAAAAAAAATAGGAAGAGATGAAGTATCAAGGGTAATTTTTCAAGGATTAGTTCTTAATGATTAAATATGACATGACTGCTTGGGAGATAATAGAAAAGGAGCAATTGGATTTGATAAAACAATCTTTTGCAAGTGCTTCCTCAACTATTGAGGATCGTGGAATCAGGGCAAAGAAAGTTTCAAATTTATCAAACTTCAGGACAAAGAAATTGAAGAGTTTGTGGAAGACAGTGTGTTTTCCACCTAACGATTGTGTTCTCTTCCAACAGTATGTTCCACTCTTTATACAAAGAGTATCTTCACGAGCTAGCTTTCTTTCAATAATTATATTCCTAACTAGTAAAATCGCACGGGAATTTAATATCATGAAAATTATAAAATAATACTTTGTAAAGGAAAATGAAAATTATTACATCTTATCATTTATCCTTAATAACATAAGCATAAATTAATTTATGACTATAAAAATACATACCATGATCTGTAACATAAGCAATGGTGTTAGTGAGCCACTCAACAGGAGGAAAGTACACAAATATTTAATTGTGAAGAAGAAGAAAAGGTACATAATTTTCGTTGTTTTAAAATGAAAGGAAATCCCTCTATTTATAGACAACAAAGGGTAGTGTGTACAAATGTTTATTGTGCCTTATCGGAATGGTTACAACTATTTGGAAAAGTTGCAACCCTTCGGAAAGGTCACAACCTTTCATAAAAGTCACAACTCTTCATAAAAGTCGCAATTTTTCATAAAAGTTGCAACTCTTCATTAAAGTCGCAACTTTTCATAAAAGTCGCAACTCTTCATTAAAGTCGCAACTTTTCATAAAAGTCATAACTTTTCATAAATTTCACAACTTTTCATGAAATGGAAAGGCTAGTTTTGTAAATAAATAGAGTAAAATGGAATTCTAGTTTGTAGTGGCGCCACGTAGGCGGGCCTAAGGTTCTCTTATATATATATATATATATGATGGTTTGTTCTTGAATCACATGAGATGTTGATTATATTCTAAGATCTACATTGCTAGAATCTAAAGAGTATCTTTATACAACCTCTCTTGAACTTCAAACTTGATTTCTCATGTGAGTGCTTGTTGAAGTTGTCCATGTCCCTTGTTTCTGACATATAACAATAAAGCTTAAATTTATCCAAAATAAAAGTGAACGATATTGTGTTCCCACACAACTCTATAAGTTCATTTATAAGAAAACTGCTTAGAGAAAAGCAAAACCTCCATATATCCCATTATAGTGACCTCAATAACCAATACACTAATTCCAAGATGGTGTGATGGACCATAGGAATGTGGAACATCCTATAAGGCAACATAAGAGATGAAATAGTAATGCAAATCCTGATTTCCCATCCATACCACTGATCATTATCATTTTTGTCAAGCGTCGAGTTCATGATAATCACCATCGGGGGCCACACTACTTTCTAATCTTAGAATTTGATGTCATGCTATCTTCCAAAATTCTATTATACCTGTAAGTGAGGTGTATGGAAGATGGGATGACATCAAATTCAGAATAATAAAACAGTGTGGCTCCCAATGGTGATTATTATGAACACGACAAAGATGATAATAGCAAGTGGATTGGATGGGATATCACGAGTTGCATGACATTTCTTATACTGCTTCCAATGATTTTTGACATTAAAAATGACCATGACGCCATCGTGGCATCAGGATATTGGTTTTTGAGGCCACTGTTATGGGATACATGAAGGCTCTGCTTCTCATTGAATAGTTTTCTAAAAAAACGGAAAAGAGATATATGTGGGAATATTATCACATTCACTTTTATCCGGGGGGAAAAAGTTAGTTTTATGGTTAGATAATAGAACAAACAGACATAGAAAACTTCAACTAGCATTCACATGATAAATCAGCGTTGAAGTTTGAGATGAAGACATATAAAGAAATTTCTTGGAATGCAGCGATGTAAATGTCAAAGAATAATCAACAACTCATGTGGTTTTAGAACTAAGCCGCTAAGAATCACAAGAAGGATAATACTTTTGAATAGACTTTTTGTCTGGTGAACGAAAAGAACCATCAGACAGCAGAAGAGAACAAGATTGTCAGGGTAAAAATAAAGATGCATTATAAGCAAGAACAAAGAAGAGATGAAGTATCAAGGACAATTTTTCAAAGATTAGTTCTTAATGATTTAATATGACATAACTGCTTAGGAGATAATAGAATAGGAGCAAATTTATGTGATCAACAATCTTTTGCAAATTCTTTTTCAACTATTGAGGAGCATCAAGTCAGGGTGGAGAAAGTTATAAATTTATCAAACTTATAACTTTGTCCATCGAGACAAAGAAATGAAAGTGTTTGTGGAAGAGAGGGAGAATAAATTTGTAATATGATCATAGTCTACCTCTCTTCCAAAAACTATTCCATTTCCTTGTCTTGATGTTTGATAAGTTTTGCAACTTTATTAGCCTTGACTCAATAATCCTTAAAAATTGAAGAAGAATTTGTAAAAGATTATTTGATCACCTCGTGTTGCTCCTGTTGTATTTTGTCCTCCTCAGCACTCATATCATTGGAAATCATTTTGAACTGAAAATGCTATTGATACTCCATTTCTTTCTTATTCTTCTCATAGTGAATCTTTGTTCTTTTGATTCTTAATGTATTGCTTTAGAATCAAATGAGATGTTGATTATCTTATAAGATCTGCATTGCTAGATTCTAAAGAGTTTCTTTATATGACCTCATCTCCAACTTCAACCTTGATTTATCATGTGAATGCTTGTTGAAGTTGTCCATGACTCTTGTTTCTGAAATATAACAATAAAGCTTACGTTTCTCTAGGATAAAAGTTAACGGGATTATTTTTCCACACAACTCTATCAGTTCATTTATTAGAAAACTGCTCACGGAGAAGTAAAGCCTTCATATATCCCTTGATAGTGGACTCAATAACCAATATACTAATGTTATGATGGAGTGGTAGACCATATGAATGTCAACCATCCTTCAAAGCAACGTAAGATCTAAAATAATTGTGCAACTCCTGATTTCCCATCCATACCACTAGTCATTATCATTTTTATCAAGCATCGAGTTCATGACAATCACCATTGAGTGCCACACTACTTTCTAATCTTCGAATTCGATGTCATGCTATCTTCCGAACTTCTATTATACCTCTAGGTGAGGTTTATGAAATATGGGACGGTACCAAATTCAAAGATAAGAAAATAGTGTGGTCCTTCAATATTGATTATTATGAACACGACTCTTGAGAAAGATGATAATGACAAGTGGATTGGACAGGATATCTGGAGTTGCATGAAAATTTTCAGTTCTTATACTGCTTTGAAGGATTTTGTCATTCAAAATGACCACGAAGTTATCGTTGCATCTGGATATTGATTTTTGAGGCCAGTGTCATGGGATAAATGGAGACTCTACTTCATATTGTTTAGTTTTCTAAATTAGAAAGAGATAGAGATATATGTGAATATTATCACATTCGCTTTTATCCTGGGGAAACGTAAGTTTAGTGGTTACATGAAAGAAATAAGAGACATGAAAAACTACAACAAGCATTTACATGAGAAATCACAGTTGAAGTTTGAGATAAAGTCATATAAATAAACTATTTGGAATCCACCGACGCAGATGTCAAAGAATAATCAACAACTCATGTGATTTTAGAATTAAGCTGCTAAGAATCAAAAGAAAGATAATACTTTTGAAGAGACTTTTTATCTGGAGAACAAAAAGCACAATCAGATAGTGGAAGAGAACAAGATTGTCAAGGTAAAAATAAAGATACATTATAAGCAAAACAAGGAAGAGATGAAGTATTAAGGGAAATTTTTCAGGGACTAGCTCTTAATAATTTACTATTATAGGATTTCTTAAGAGATAATAGAGTAGGAGAAATTGACTGTGATCAAGCAATATTTTTGCAAATGCTTCTTCAACTATTGAGGATCATCGAGTCAGGCAGAGAAAGTTGCAAATTTATAAAACTTCAGGACAAAGAAATGGAAGAGTTTGTGGAAGAGAGGGAGAATAACTTCATTAGAGCTCATATGATCATAGTCTCCCTCTCTTCCAAAAACTTTTTGATCTCCATGTCTTGATGTTTGATAAATTTTGCAACTTTCTCATCCTTGAATCAACTATCCTTAACAATTGAGGAAGAATTGGCAAAAGATTATTTGATCACCTCGTGTTGCTCATGTTGTACTCCTCAACACTTCTACCATTGTAAATCATTTTGAACTGATCCTTGAAAAAATGCTCATGATACTCCATTTCTTTCTTGTTCTTCTCATAATGAATCTTTTTTTCAACCTAACAATCTTTTTATCTTTCACTGTCAGACTGTGTGTTCCACTCTCTATACAAAGAGTCTTCTCAAGAGTATTGGCTTTATTTTGATTCTTACTGTCTTGTTCTTGAATCACATGAGATGTTGATTCTCTTCTAAGATTTGCATTGCTAGATTTTAAAAAGTTTCTTTATACAACCTCATTTCCAACTTCAACCTTGATTTCTCATGTGAATGCTTGTTGAAGTTGTCCATGTTTCTTGTTTCTGAAATATAACAATAAAGCTTACGTTTTCCCAGGATAAACGTGAATGGGATTGTGTTCCCACACAACTTTATCAGTTCATTTATTAGAAAAATGCTCACAAAGAAGCAAAGCCTCCATATATACCATGATAGTGGACCCAATAACCAATAAGCTAATGTTAAGATGGTGTGGTAGACCATATGAATGACAAACATCCTTGAAAGAAACATAAGAGATGAAATAGTCATGCAACTCCTGATTTTCCATCCATTCCACTAGTCATTATCATTTTTGTAAAGCGTCAAGTTCATGACAATCACCATGGAGAGCCATACTACTTTCTAATCTTAGAATTTAATGTCATGTTATGTTCCGGACTTCTATTTTACCTCTAGGTGAGGTGTATGAAAGATGGGATGACATCGAATTTAAAGATAAGGAAATAGTGTGGCTCCCTATGGTGATTATTATGAAAACGACTCTTTAGAAAGATGATACTGACAAGTCAATTGGATGGGATATTAGGAGTTGCATGACAATTTCAGTTCTTATGCTGCTTTCAAGGATTTTCGACATTCAAAATGACCACATCACCATTGTGGCATCAATGTATTGGTTTTTGAGGCCACTGTCGTGGGATACATGGAGGTTGTACTTCTCATTGAGTAGTTTTCTAAGAAAGAAAGAGATAAAGATATGTGGATATAATCCCATTTACTTTTATCCTGGGGAAATGTAGGTTTTATGGTTACATTGAAGAAATAAGAGACATGAAAAAATTCAACAAGAAATTTACATGAGAATCAAGGTTGAAGTTTTATATACTGTTTGGAATCCAGCAATGAAGATGTCAAATAATGATCAACAACCTCTGTGGTTTTTGAATCTTGAATATAGTTTTTTTTCTAGTGAGAGAAAAGAACCATTAGACATTGGAAGAGAACTTGATTGTCAGGTAAAAATAAAGATGCAGCATAAGAAAAACAAGGAAGAGATGAAGTATCAACAACAAATTTTCAAGGATTAGTACCAAATGATTTACTATGACAAGATTTCTTAGGAGATAATCAAACAGGAGCAATGGTATGTGATCAAACAATCTTTTGTGAATGCTTCCTCAACTATTTAGGATCATCAACTTAGGGCAAGGAGAGTTACAAATTTATCAAACTCCTTCACAAAAAAAATGGAAGAGTTCGTATTTGAGAGGGAGAATATGATGATAAGAGCTCATGAAGATAGAAGACACAAACACTGAAAGGAGTGATTGCATATAAGAAGAAATTTGACGTCGATTTGGCGATTCTAATGGAGATGTGTATTGCAAAGTAATCTAAGCAATTCAAGAGATGTGAATGACACATTCTTGTAGCTTTATTTTTCTGGTGACCTTGTTTATTATTGAATGACTTTTACCTTATATATATTCTAGCGATCTTTTCTCTGGTTAACAGGTCATTTGAATCTCCCATGGGATTGCATATTTGTTAAAATACTAATTTAAGAATGTATGTGATTTTGATAGCTTCCTAATCATATGATTAAACTATTGCATTAAATATGAAAGAGTTGATGTGAAGCAAATAGGGACTTACCGAGTAGTGAGATTTCAAATCCTTTGATATATACGACATTAACATAGATTATGTAGGTGAAGTCAAACAAAGTCATGAAACAAATTCATAATCCTTAAGGAATAATATCCTTAAGGACAAATGTCTTAAATCAAGAATTTCAAAGGTGTGCAGAAAGCCCTAACGAATAATATCTAATTAATGATTAAAGTAAACACTTAAGACATACTAATTTCTTATCTATATATATAAAGTTAAATAAACAAAAAATGATGTGACACCTCTCTTTAGCCAATGATCATATTTATTTATTTTCTCATTTATGGCAGTTTTTACTATATTTCTACTATTTATTTATTCATTTATTATTATTATTATTATTATTATTATTATTATTATTATTATTATTATTATTATTATTATTATATAAATGTGTCAATTACTACTCCCTCCACTCATTTCTATTCTTTTTTAAAAACTTAAATGTCTCAAAATTTGCTACTTCACTTATTCCTATTCATTTTTTTAAATATTTGCTACTCTAACTTTTCATTTCCTTATTAATAAATAAAAATATGTTAAAATGGAGTAGTGTGTGATGTGACATCTCTCTTTGCT
Organism: Solanum stenotomum; assembly: GCF_019186545.1. Lineage (NCBI taxonomy): Eukaryota > Viridiplantae > Streptophyta > Magnoliopsida > Solanales > Solanaceae > Solanum > Solanum stenotomum. The sequence goes on from NC_064285.1 coordinate 66,696,419, forward strand.
TAATGGTCCTATTTTTCCATTTTCTCATTTTTTGGGGGCAATTTTCACTATATTTCTATTTTTATTATTATTATTATTATTATTATTATTATTATTATTATTATTATTATTATTATTATTATCTGTCAATTACTGCTCCCTCGATATATTTCTATTTCTTATACTAATAACTTAATGTCTAAAAAATTTCCTGGTCCTTTTTTTGTACTATTTAATTTTATTTTATATATATATATATATATATATATATATATATATATAGTATGAGTTGATGTGACACCCTCTCTATGGCTATAGAAACTCATTTAACTTTTATCTCCTTTTCCTAATTTTTTTCTTTCAATATAGATCAATTTATTTTATAATTAAAAATATATATATTATATATTATTGCATGTAACTAAATCTAATAATGAGTCACAAATAAAAAATCATATTCTCTACTTAAATAGCTTGTCTCTTCAACTCTTTTCTTCCTAATTCTTATATAAATAACAATCACCTATTTAACCAAAAAAAAAAAAAATCACCTATGAAATTTGTTGGAATCAAAAGCCTCTATCATAATTTGCATTTTGTAGAAAAGGTTGAAAGTAAAAATTACTTCAAATAAAAATTGGAAGGAGAAAATAACACTCCTTCCTTTCTCATTTATGGTGGAGGAGGCGGTGGTTACAACGACAATGATGACGAATGCAATGACTATTTTAAGTGTGGAGAATCACTTATGGATCAATACAATTATAACAGATACTTTGCTAGAGACCGTACCAAAAGAAAATCTTGTATTTTTGGAACAATAATGTTTTACAACCAAATTTAATAATAAGCCAATGTAGAGACATCTTCAATTTTGATCCTCATATTTGTTATGCTTAAGATTACTTTCACTATATGGAATATCTTTAATGTTATTCTAGATATAGTTGATTTTTCATCTTTATTATTTGCCTTTTAGTTGTACTAGTTTCAAGCTTTTAGTGTAGAGATTTATTACTAAAACAAAAAGAATCTATAGAGTGTTATTTATCTTTGGAATGGAATTTGCATATTTCACTTTAAATTGCTATGTTCACATTAACAACTTCCTAAATTGCTTATTCTTGTGAAGAATTTGAAGCTTTCTATATTTTATGTAAATTGTATCATTTTTTTTTTTGTGCTTCATTTATAAAAATTAAATTAAAATTTCAATAGAATTTATTAGGTGACTTAAAACACTTGAATTAGTTGATTCTTTTTTGTTAGGCGATACTTCAAAATCATAACTCTATCTCCTTATACAAAACTAAAAAATGATTACTTGTATAATTTGAAGATTAATATTATTTTTTAAAATATGAGAAGTTTATAAAAGTACAAAATTTTAATTTTCTTTACTTCAAATAGTATTATGTATTATACATGATATAAATATTAATGAATTAATGTCTCCAGTAACAAAAAAAAATAAAAATAATTGAATATATANTGTGAAATTTTTTATATTCGATCATGCGAAGCACGAACAAACTAAACTCTTCCTAGTATAAGTGTAATAAGAAATAATATTTATCTAGATATTATAAAAACCTCCAAATTCCATAAAGAAACATTGATCTTAAGCAGATCTAATAGAAACATTTTAGTAGTAGGCTTTTAATATTATAAAAAAAAAATCAGGAAAATAAAAAAAATATTTCAGAACATGATTTTTAATTACTAATCCATCAATTATTGTACTTTTAACATTTAAAATCAATGAATTATAAAGATGACAAATAAGAAACATACTGAAATAATCAAATAGCATGCACGTTCCAAGAAATGTATAGTCAAGAGCGAAATAATCTAAATAGCATAAAGGTTAAAAACGACCTTGATATTGTAAGACCCCGTAACTAGAAAGAAGTTCAAAAAGTGGAAATAGACATTTTTGGAAAGTATAAAAAAATTCTGGAAAATTTTAAGTGTTAAAGTTGAGTTTTTAGTCAATTTCAAACGACCATAACTTCTAGTTCAGGATGACTTAGGTGTGTTTCCAGATATCATAGGAAAGATCTTGGAACAATCTTTCCAACACCACCGAGTTTTTGCGATTCCGAGTTTGTATGAGTGAGATATGACTATTGGAAGTTGGGTTGTTCAAATAAGGAAATGTCCAATCCGGATTTTAAAGGGGCATTATGGTCTTTTCCTTACCCAATTATTTTATTTCTTTTTTGGGTAATTAATTGGGGTCTAAAATGATCTTAGTCAGTTTATGCTTTTGGAAAAAAAGTTAGGGTTTTAAGAAAAGAGAAAAAGAAGAGGAAAAAGGAGGAAAGGAAGCAAGAATCGTCAAGATCTTCACGAATCGCTTGTGGATTTCGTCAAAGAGTGACCCCTAAGAGGTATGTGAGTTCACACAACATTGGGTTCGTTCACCCACGCACCAAACATATATGTTTTATTCAGTGTAATTTCGTCTTAAAAAGATTGAGAATTTGATGTTGTTGAGTTGTATTCTTGAGTAGGTTTCGTTCTTGAATTTGGGATGAGATTGAGGAATTCTTGAGAGTGTAAGATTGATTATTATAGTTGCTTTGAGTTAGATTCTTGTGTATATGTTGTGGGTACCTGAATCTAAAGAGAAATGGAGAAAAAGAATTGAAATTAGGGATAGAAAACGAAGAAGGAACAAGTCGGGCAAATCTGGGTACCAGGTCCGCATCGCGGACTTGTTCCTCAAATTTGAAAATTTCCTCTCGCGTCGTTGAGCGGTCACGGACCGTTCTGCCTAAAAAAATTATTTCGCGATCAAAAACTTAAATACATCTCCACGTCGCGGACCAGCTTTCAGTCAGTGAGTTCTTGATATTTTTTCATGTTTAGCTATCTAAAATCATTCCTAAACATCATGAGGTCTTTCCTATCAAAAATCACAATCCTTGAATCCATAATTCAATTCAAGAAAAGTTAAGAGTCAAATCAAGAGAAGTTAAGAGTCAAATCAAGAGAATTTAAGAGTCAAGAAAAGAGAAGCTAAGAGCCAAGTTAAGAGAAGTTCATAGAGTCTTCCAAAAGTCTTTTACAAATGATTTAACTTTGTTTTAAGACTTGAGTTTTGAGTTCAGTAAAGAATAAAGTTGAAGTTCATTTCTTCAAAAGTATATGGGGACTATGTATTCCCAAAGAGTTTAAAATGTTTTCACATTTAAAGAAATAAGGAAACTTTGATTTCCAAAGAAGCCGTTGAGCTAGTTTTCAGAAAAGAGTAAATGTTTTCACAATTAAGCAAGAAGGGAAAGTTTGATTTCCAAAGAGCCTTTGAGCTAGTTTTCATAAAAGAGTAAATGCTTCCACAATTAAGCAAGAAGGGAAACTGAGATTTCCAAGATAGCCTTTGAATTAAGTTTTGAGCAATTCTCCCAAACCACAGAAAGAAGTTAATTTTTAAAACATAAAGAGCTAGAATATTTTGGGAGTAGTATTGAGCACCGATATAGGGGAGAGTTCAAAGAACTCCGAGCCGCCATAAACCATGTAGCCATCATGGGTAGAAAATGGTCATTACTTTTTAGATGATTCCTTTAATGCTTTTTAGCATAGACTAGTGGATCCACTTAGTAGTTCAGGTTCTATACCCCCAGCAAAGTATAGGACGTCCCTGGCAGCGTGAGGCAAAACGCTATATCATCACGATAGCTCTTAAGTGATGGTTGTCGGTTAGAGAAACTCCCACAACAGTATTTTGTATTTTTATATACATCAGAAATATTTGTAGTTTCATATACAAACAGAGTTCATATTGTATCTTTGCATACATATAGAGTTATTATTGTATTTCTAAATACACAGAGTTGAAAACCATGTTTTAAAGCTTTTCTTTATACTGCATTTATATACACTACTTTATATTGAAATCAATTGTGTTGAGTTGAGCCAGGTAAGTTCTTCAGTTCCTTTCAAGCTTATGTCTTGTTTTAGAATTTCCTTCACATGCTTATACATTCAATGTGCTGATTCCTGCATCTTATTATGATGCAGACGCATGTAACTAGGATCAGCATCCAGCACCTCGTTTATCCAGTTGAGCACTTAGAGTCAATTAGTGAGCCTCCTAGATTTCCGGAGGATCCTTTTATTTCTTTCAGTATTTTAGTTCATTAGGATGTCATGGGTCTTGTCCCAACATCCATCTTAGTTGTTTAGAGGCTTCAGAGACAGAGTTAGTGATGTTAGTTCATGCGTCTTTACTTTTACTTTTCAGTTAAGTTGAGACTTGAGTGGCCACTTTGGTAGTGAATGTTATTATAATACATTTTAAGTTATAGTTTGAGCAATTCAGTTTACTTGTTTTAAAAGTATTTATCTTGAGTAAAGTCTTCCGCTGAGTAAGTAAGTCAGGCCAAAAGTTCGCTTGAGGTTAGTAATGATTCTCGAGTGCCAGTCCCTCCGAGGGTGTAGGTCGGGGCATGACAAACTTGGTATCAGAGCACAGAGTTCAAGATTCGGAAGGAATCTATGAAGTTGTGTATGTAGAGTCCTAGTTATCGGTGTGAAACGTGCCACATCTATAATTAGGAGGTTGCAACATTTAGGAACTATCTCATTTCTTTCATACTCATATCGTGCGATAGAGTTCATCTCTATATAGTTTCTTTCTAATGTGTGCTTGCACGTAACCGATTGTGAGGTGGGCTTGTTTTGAGGAGGCCTTCTTAGGGGCGTTTCTTTCCCCGTGAGCTAAGAGAAGCCAAGGCATGAGAGTTCCTCACTCCTAAGAAGGATTCTTTGACCGTTCATGAGTACAGTTTGAGGTTCACACAACTTTCTCGATATTCTCCGGTGATGGTTACTGACATGAGAAGCAGGATGAGTTTGTTCGTTGTTGGGTTGACTCGTCTGTCAAGTAAGGAAAGTAAGGCAGCCATGCTAATAGGTTACATGGTCATAGCAAGGCTGATGATCCATGTTCAACAAGTGGAGGAGGGCTAGCTAAATGATAGAGAAAAGTTTAAGAATAAGACGGCTAAGACATCAGAGAATGAATTCGGGCAGCAAAAGAGTGTGAACCGGTCTTCTATCCAACATAGGCACAAAGGACCTTCTCCATCATCTGCTAGTGCACCTGCACCAAGAAACAAATGTGAGTACAATAGTCATAATTCCAGAATTTTAGAGCTAGACCTGCACATTCGCAAGGTAGTATAGCACAAGGGGGTACTAAGATTCCTGCATGTGCTAAGTGTGGTAGGAACCACTCAGGGATGTGTCCTGATGGCTCCACTGGATGTTTCAACTGTGGCCAGAATGGTCATTTTATGCAAGAGTTTCCAAAGAACAAGCAGGGTAATGGTAATGGGGGCAATAAAGCCCAGTCTTGTTCAGTTGTCCCACCAGACAGAGTTGTATCTAGAGGAGCTACTTCAGGGGCAGGCGGAGGAACAAACTGCTTATATGCTATCAATAGTCGCCAAGATCAAGAGGATTCGCCAGATGTTGTCACTGGTATGATCCAAGTCTTTAGCTTTAATGTTTATGCTTCGCTAGAACAAGGAGCGAGTTTATCCTTTGTAACTCCATATGTTGCTATGAATTTTGATGTTCTTCCTGAGCAACTTAGTGAACCCTTCAGTGTTTCTACACCTGTGGTGAGTCTATTCTAACAGAGAGAGTTTATCGTGATTGTCTCGTTTTCGTCAATCACAAGAGTACCATGGCTGATCTAGTTGAGTTAGACATGGTAGATTTTGATGTCATTCTTGGTATGAACTGGCTTCATGCCTGTTATGCCTCAGTTGATTGTAGAACTCGAGTAGTCAAGTTCCAATTTCCAGTGAACCAGTTATAGAGTTAAAGAGCAGTTCAGCAGTGCCTAAGGGTTGTTTTATATCGTACATTAAGGCGAGAAAGTTAGTTTCCAAGGGGTGTGTCTATCACTTAGTCCAAGTTAATGACTCTAGTGTTGAGATACCTCATATTCAGTCAGTTTCAGTAGTAATAGAGTTTCCAGAAGTCTTTCCTGATGATCTTCTCGGAGTCCCTTTCGAGAGAGAAATAGACTTCGGTTTAGACATTCTTCCTAATACTCGTCCCATATCTATTCCGCCATATAGAATGGCACCAACAGGATTGAAAGAGCTTAAAGAGCAGTTGAAAGTAAGGGAATATGATTTTCCCAAGACAGCATTCATGACCTGTTATGGTCATTATGAGTTCTTAGTTATGTCCTTTGGTTTGACCAATGTGTCTGCAGCATTCGTGGACCTTATGAATAGAGTATTCAAGCCTTATTTAGATATGTTTGTTAGCGTGTTCATTGATGACATACTAATCTATTCAAGGAATGAAGAAGATCGTGCTAGTCATCTCAGAATAGTTCGAGAGAGTTGTATGCCAAGTTCTTTAAATGTGAGTTTTGTCTTAAGTCTAAGGCGTTCTTTGCCACATAGATTCTGGTGATGGAATTAGAGTTGATACTCAGAAGATAGAGGCAGTGTAGAATTGGCCTAAACCCACATCTCCAACTGATATTAGGAGTTTCTTGGGTTTGGCTGGCTATTAGAGCAAGTTCGTCGAAGGGTTCTCGACTATTTTGTCTCCTTTGACAAAGTGACTCAGAAAATAGTGAAGTTTTAATGGGCTGAAACTTGTGAGAAAAGCTTTCAGGAATTGAAGAAGAGATTGACTACTGCCCCAGTATTGACCTTACCAGAAAGGATGCAAGGATTTGTTGTCTATTGTGATGCGTCTAGAGTTGGTTTGGGTCGTATGTTAATGCAGAATAGCAAAGTTATAGCTTATGCCTCCAGATAGTTGAAAGTTCATGAGAAAAGTTACCTAACCCATGATCTGGAGTTGGCTGCCATAGTATTTTTTTTCTTTGAAAATATGGCGTCATTATCTTTATGGTGTTCATGTTGAAGTGTTCACCGATCACAAAATTCTTCAGTATGTATTTAGTCAGAGAGAGCTTAATCTCAGACAGAGAAGGTGGTTAGAGTTACTCAAATATTATGACATGAGTATTCTTTATCACCCAAGTAAGACTAATGTTGTTGTTGATGCTTGAGTAGATTATCTATGGGTAGTACCACTTATTTTGAGAAAGATAAGAAAGAGTTAGCAAAAGAAGTGCATAGACTTGCACGACTAGGAGTTTGACTAATGGATTCCATTGAAGGAGGAGTAGTGGCGATGAATGGGGCTGGATCATCATTAGTGTCAAAAGTAAAAGAGAAACAAGACCAAGATCTTATTTTTCTTGAATTAAAGACAAATGTTCATAAGCAAAAAGTAATGGATTTTGAACAAGGAGGAGATGGTGTTTTGAGGTATCAAGGTGGATTGTGTGATTGATTTCAAGGGAAATTGGGATGATCACTTACCTCTCATTGAGTTACTTACAACAATTGTTACCATTCTAGTATCTAGATGACTCCTTACAAAGCTTTTTATGGGAGAAGATGCAGATCTCCTATTGGATGGTTTAAAATTAGTGAAGCTGGTTAATAGGACCAGACTTAGTTCGTCAAGCTATGGAGAAAGTGAAAGTTATTCAAGAGAGATTGAAAATAGCGCAGAGTCATCAGAAATCCTACACTGATGGTAGGAGGAAGGAGTTAGAGTTTGAAGTAGATAATTTAGTTTACTTGAAAGTTTCACCCATGAAGGGTGTTATGAGATTTGGTAAGAAGGGGAAACTTAGCCCTGATATATTAGTCCTTATCGGATATCAAGAAGGGTTGGAAATGTAGCTTATGAGTTAGAGCTACCACAAAAGTTAGCAGCGGTTCATTCGGTATTTCACATTTCTATGTTGAAGAAGTGCATGAGATATCATTGACTTATCATACCAATTGAGATATTGGGATTAAGGATAGCTTGTCTTATGAGGAGATTTCGGTTCAGATTCTAGATCGTCAAGTTCTAGAGTTGAGGACTAAGGAAGTAGCATCAGTCAAAGTTCTTTGGAGGAACCAGTTTGTTGAGGAAGCTACTTGGGAAGCTAAAGAAAATATGAAGAAGAGGTATCCACATCTCTTTGAAAGTGGAGAAATTCCAGAACAAGGTACTAATTCTCTTCTTAGTACTCTTTCATTTATAAGTTAGCATGTTGTAATTGCATTGCTTGCTGGGTGTTTGAACTGAATGTTAGATGTTACACCATTAGCCTACTAAGAGTAAGCTCATTCAAGGACGAATGTTCTCAAGGGGGAGATATTGTAACACCCCGTAACTAGAAGCAAGTTAAAAAGTGGAAATAGTCATTTTTGGAAAGTATAAAAAAATTTTGGAAAATTTTTAAGTGTGTTAAAGTTGAGTTTTTGGTCAATTTCAAACGGCCATAACTTCTAGGTCAGGATGAGTTAGTTGTGTTTCTAGATATCGTAGAAAATATATTCGAACAATCTTTTCAACGCTGCCGAGTTTGCGCGATTTCGAGTTTGTATGAGTGAGATATGCCCATTAGAAGTTGGGTTGTTCAAATAAGGAAATGTCCAATCCGGATTTTAAAGGGCATTATGGTATTTTCCTTACCCAATTATTTTATTTCATTTTTGGGTAATAATTGGGGTCTAGACTGATCTTAGTCAGTTTCCGCTTTTGGAAAGAGAGTTAGAGGTTTGAGAAAAGAGAAAAGAAGAGGAGAAAGGAAGCAAGAATCGTCAAGATCTTCACGAATCGCTTGTGGATTTTGTCAAGGGGTGACCCTTACGAGGTATGTGAGTTCACACAGTGTTGGGTTTTTTCACCCACGCGCCAAACATGTTTTATTCAGTGTAATTTCGTCCTAAAAAGATTGAGAAATTGATGTTCTTGAGTTGTATTCTTGAATTGCTTTCGTTCTTGAATCTGGGATGAGATTGAGGAGTTCTTGAGAGTGTAAGATTTATTATTAGAGTTTATTTGAGTTAGATTCTTGTGTATATGTTTTGGGTACCTGAATCTAAAGATATATTGAGAAAAAGAATCGAAATTAGGAGAATTGGAGCAAGAAAACGAAGAAGGAACAAATCGGGCAAATCTGGGTACCAGGTCCGCGTCGCGGATCTGTTCCTTAGATTTGAATATTTCCCCTCGCATCGCGGAGCGGTCACAGACAGTTCTGCCTAATAAATTTATTTTGCGACCAAAAATTTAAATACATCTCTGTGTCGTGGAGCAGCTTTCAGACAGTGAATTCTTGATATTTTTTCATGTTTAGCTATCTAAAATCATTCCTAAACATCATGAGATCTTTCCTATCACAAATCACAATCCTTGAATCCATAATTCAATTCAAGAAAAGTTAAGAGTCAAGTCAAGAGAAGTTAAGACTCAAGTTAAGAGCCAAGTTAAGGGAAGTTCATAGAGTCTTCCAAAAGTCTTTTCCAAATGATTTAACTTTGTTTTGACACTTGAGTTTTGAGTTCAGTAAAGAGTAAAGTTGAAGTTCATTTCTTCAAAAGTATATAGGGACTATGTATTCCCTAAGTGTTCAAAATATTTTCAGATTTATCAAGTAAGGAAACTTTGACTTCCAAAAGAGCCTTTGAGCTAGTTTTCAGAAAAGAGTAAATGCTTTCATAATTAAGCAAGAAGGGAAATTTTGATTTCCAAAGAGCCTTTGAGTTAGTTTTCAAAAAAGAGTAAATGCTTCCACAATTAAGCAAGAAGGGAAACTGAGATTTCCAAGATAGCCTTTGAGCTAAGTTTTGAGCAATTATCTCAAACCACAGAAAGAAGTTATGTTTTTAAAACATAAAGAGCTAGTATATTTTAAGAGTAGTATTGAGCACCGATATGGGGGAGAGTTCAGAGAACTCCGAGCTGCTATAAACCATGTAGCCATTATGGGTAGAAAAGGGTCATACTTTTTAGATGATTTCTTTAGTGCTTTTTAGCATAGACTAGTGGATCGACTTAGTAGTTCAGGTTCTATACCCCCGGCAAGGTATAAGACGTCCCTGGCAACGTGAGGCTAAACGTTATATCATCACGATAGCTCATAAGCAATGGTTGTCGGTTAGAGAAACTCACACAGCAGTACTTTGTATTTTTATATACATCAGAAATATTTGTATTTTCATATACAAACATAGTCCATATTGTATCTTTGCATACATACATAGTTATTATTGTATTTCTAAATACACAGAGTTGAAAACCATGTTTTAAATCTTTTCTTTATACTGCATTTATATACACTGCTTTATATTGAAATCAGTTGAGTTGAGTTGAGCTAGATAAGTTCTTCAGTTCCTTTCAAGCTTATGTCTTGTTTTAGAATTATCCTTGCATACTCGTACATTCAATGTACTGATGTCATTCGGCCTGCATCTTATTATGATGCAGACGCAGGTAACCAGGATCAGCATCCAGTGCCTCGTTGATCTAGTTGAGCACTCAGAGTCAGTTGGTGAGCCTCCTAGCTTTCCGGATGATCCTTTTATTTCTTTCGGTATTTTAGTTCATTAGGATATTGTGGGTCTTGTCCCGATGTCCATCTCAGTTGTTTAGAGGCTTCATAGACAGAGTTAGTGATGTTAATTCATGAGTCTTTACTTTTACTTTTCAGTTAAGTTGAGACTTGAGTGGCCACTTTGGCAGCGAATGTTATTATAATACATTCTAAGTTATATTTTGAGCAGTTCAGTTTACTTGTTTTAAAAGTATTTATCTTGGATAAAGTCTTCCACTGAGTAAGTAAGTCAGGCCAAGGTTCGCTTGGGGCCACAATGGTTCTCGAGTGCCAGCTCCGCCCAGGGTGTAGGCTCGGGGCATGACAGATATCATTGAGCTTCACGAATGTCAACTTCACAGTAACTCAAGGGTTATATCTGAAGAGGTTGTTCATCAAATAATTTCATACTAATCTCCACAGAGAATGCTCCCAAGTTTTTTGATGATGTAAGTATGAGAAGATCTGTAAAAAGAACAAAAAAGGATGATATACCTACAAGAATTCTGTTAATGATATGGATTAATGTATGAATCAAATAAAGAATGAAAAATTGAATCTCATTTTACCACTGGAGAAAAAGAAGAAGGAAAAAAATATCCGTATATATGAAGGGCATAAAAATCAAATTGAAATTTGATTGATGAGGGAGACATTGGAGTGAGGTAAAATGAAAGGGATTAGGGTTTTAAATAATTATAAAGTTGGTGGACATATCTTGATCATTGATCACAATTGGTCAACTGTTAGGGGCAGTAAAATTTTGAATATTTGGGGCATCTGATATGTTAACAACATTGATGATCCAATGTATGAGAAGGCAAAGTTGCTAGTTCTTCCATGGCAGGAGCATGTTTCAAGTGTGGAGGGTTAAAGAGCTTAGTGAGAATGAGGTTGATTAGAAAAGTGAATGGAAAACCCTAAACACGAGAAAGTGTTTATAGGGAGAGAGACTCGGGCCTTGTCCGAAGTGGGCTTCCCTTTTAATTTGTTGTTCCTTTTTCTTATTTGATTTAGGCAATAGGCCCGAATGAGTTATTTATTTCAATTACAAATTTATCAATTAAAGTCTGAAATTTGATTTAAAAAACAAAATCATTATCTCTAGATTAAATAAACAATTAATGTGGAAAGAAAAATTTATCACAGTAAATGAATGGATGATACAATATTTAATATTTTTCAATTAAGTAAATCATTACAGTGGAAAGGAAAAGTTGGTCAATTGTATTGTATGGTCTTTTGAGTTTTTATTGTTTTTAATTGATTAATCAGTATAGATAATTATAGATTTATTAATAGAGACATATATTTTCGATCTATATTTTGAGAAAAAATATAAAAAAAAAAGATTTTGAAAATTGATAAAAAAAATTAAAAATAATATATATATATATATATATATATATATCAATGATGATCTAAGAGAGATGTTATATCAGAAGCACAATGCTTAGATTTAGTATATATATAAATAAATAAAGCATTATTTTCCCTCGATTAAAAATATATGTTCTTTTGTATTTTATAGATTTACTTAGTCTATTTCTTTGATTATTATTATTTTCAGTGTTTCATTTCACAAAGCAGTGAATTGAAATTTTTAACTACTTAATTTATTCGTTATTGAATACTATTGGAGAATACAACAAGGAAATAGCAAAGAGCTGAATGTAAATGTTAGTCATTGTTAGTTAGTCCAACTATCACTGTTAGTTAGTTAAGTCTTCTGTTACTTATGGATTCTGTAAGAAGATATTTTAATTTATGTAAGTCGGTTAGTAGTCAGATGTAAATAAGGCATGATACAGATGAATTGTAGTGTGCTCTTCATTGTATTCATTTCACTGTATAGTTGCGTCAAGTGTTTACAGATCCAATTTCCAGTTTTCTGATTGAACGAAATGGTGAAGAAGATCGACTATGGCCATCCTCTGTATCTTACCTCTTCCGATGTACCAGGAGCTGTGCAAATTGGGATTCAGCTCGTCGGAATGGAGAATTACACCCTTTGGAGTCATGCGATGCAACTCAATCTCCTCACAAAGAATAAATTTGGGTTCATTGATGGTAGCAATAAGCGAGATGACTTTATTGACGATGTGGAGAAGAAACAGTGGGATAGGTGTAATGCGATGGTGATCTCCTGGATAATGACGAATGTGAGCAAGGAGCTGGTTAGTGGCATCCTTTTTTGATCTAGTGCAGCACTAGTATGGTCTGATTTATAGGAATGATTTGACAAGGTCAATATGTCTAGAATTTTTCATCTACATAAGGCTGGAGATTTAGCTGAAGAAGTATATATGTTGTCACCCCCCGAGACTACCCCCGAGACGCGAACATGGGACCTAGAATCACAAGTGACCCCAAGCTAACCCTACTGGCATAATCATAAGCATACTAAAGATAATAATAACTGATGCGGAAGCTAAATCATAAATAAAATGAAAAGGATGGGGAATACTCATATACTATAACTGAGATAAATGAAAATTGATGAGTCTAATAGAAAGAAGATAAGAACTCAATACTAAGTTGAATCTATCTATGTCTGAAAATAGCCTCGAACTGACTAGAAACGATGGGACAGGCCCCAGCTAAGTCTAGCAAAATTGAAACTAAAGGACTAAAAATAATACTGAAAAAGAGACTCATGACTATTGTCCTCGGAGAATGAGGACTCACCACTGATTCTGCTGAACTCGAGAACCGATCCAAGTGTAATCTGGATGTTGAGAACCTGAACCTACATCACGATAAGATGTAGCGCACGTATGCGTCAGTACTTGAAAGGTACTGAGCATGCAGGATAGAGTAAAGCTGAAATAACATATAACTGAACAAAACAATAAAGCAATGAAATAATCTGAACAGGATATAGATACTAAATATTGAGATACCTGAATGCAGTGACCAATTTATAACATACTGAAACTGAATATTGACTATACTGATAAATGGTCGATGCAATAAAATCTGACTGAACTGTGGGAGCTACTAATAACCGATAATAAAACCACATGAGCTAAATGTGGAGTCCGATGTATACGCCCCATCGAGAGGACCTAATATACCTTGCTAGAGGTATAGAGGCATGCTTGCGTGATCACTGAAATGATGCCTACAGAGGGGACTTACAACCAATGTGGCTAGTAGTTCTGGGACTATTTGGGTACGCTGAACCCTAGTCCAACTCGCTATTATGCTACTCCCAATGGATTAAGTGATTAACACATTATGACTGAATTTATGTAAGTTACTGGATAGCTCAAACTGAACATGCAAAACTGAGAATGTAACAATTAATCTGATAATGATGTATTCATAAATTGAGGCATGTATAACTGAATACTGAAATATCTGACCTAGCATGTATAATTCAAGAACTAAAGAAATACATAGCTAGGATTCTAAAACTAATGCAATAAATTGAATATTAACATACTAATCTGATTTGGATCATTCTAACAGCTAGGAACCCAACAATTCTAGCATTCAAGAAACCCTAGGTCTAGTCATAATAAGGGAATCAAGAAACTGACTGATAACTAGGGACCTAATGGTTGAAAGGAACCCACTAGTGAAATCCCACATACCTGGTGACGAATTTCACGGAGAAATCCATTGATTTCTAGGTTGGAACTGAAGAAAACTTGTTGCGTTCTTGAACTAGGGTTCTTGACTTCTTTCTCCTCTTAGCGTTCTAATTTTCTAAGTTTTGATTATTGATTTGACTTAGGTAACTTCTAGTTATGTTTCTAGGCTTAAACTGACTAAAACCTCATAATTTAGAGTCTAAACGACGTAGTTTAAGGATCTAATGAAATAGGAAGAGGATAAAAACAACCCTAACTTAATTCTGGCAAGGCCCATCCACGGAAGGAACGACGGTCCGTCGTTTGATCTACCGGCCGTCGTTTGGGTCCGTCGGTCAAGTCTATCCGGTAGGTCTTCACTAAAATGAGCATAACTTTTTATTCGGAGGTCGAATTTTAGCAAACTTGGTGGAGTTGGAAAGAGGATTCAATTATCTATCATATAATAGGTCATGGGACACATAATTAATTTTGTGATAAGAGTTATGACCATTTGAAGTTGACCCATTCAATAATTTTCCTCTAACTGGCAGCTGACCCTCATCTGCGTCAGACCTACGGACCGTACATTGAACGACGGTCCATGCTGGTCGACCGTAGTTTATGTCAGAGGCTGGGTAAAGGAGTCTTGATCCATGGACATAGACCACAGACCGTGGTTTGACCTACGAACAGTGGGTCTGTCCGTGTGTCGAGACTTCGCCGATTTTCTGAGCTGGGTTTGGGAAGGGGTAGCAGTGGTGAACCATGGACCACCAGCACGGGTCGTGGTCTGACCTACGGTCCGTGGGTTGTACGTGCAATTTCTCAAAATCTGCATTTTGATCTATCTAGGATACGAGGTGTTACATTATCTCCCCCTTGAGAACATTCGTCCTCGAATGAAGACTAAACTAGCTGAAATAGAGGGAAAGGGTTGCAATCCCTACCATTAAACACTGAGAACTGAATTTCTGACTGAACTGAGTTCCAAGAACATGCAAATATGCTGAAACTGCAAGTACAAACTGAAGGAACTTGATTATAAGACTGAATTTGCGGATGAATGACTGAAAAACTGAAGATGAACTATTACCTCAAGCTGGAGTGAAATCAGAAGGAAAGAGGTGAGGATACTTGGCTTTCATGGCCGCTTCTGCTTCCTAAGTGGCTCCCTCTACGGACTGACTCCTCCACCAAACCTTGATTGAAGCGACTTCTTTGTTTCTCAACCTTCTAACTTGACGATCAAGAATCTCAACTGGTACATCCTCATAAGAAAGGCTATCTTTTACAGCCACAGTCTCTAATGGCACTACGGATGTTGGATCACCCACACACTTCTTCAAAAGTGAAATGTGAAAGACTGGATGCACTGCTGCCAAATCTATTGGCAACTCTAACTCATAAGCCACTCTACCAATCATTTTCAAGATCTGGTAAGTGCCTACATATCTGGGACTGAGCTTCCGTTTCTTTCCAAATCTCATCACCCCCTTCATAGGTGACACTTTCAGGAAAACCCAATCATAAACTTGGAACTCTAGTTCCCTTCTTCTCACATCTACATAAGACTTCTGGCGACTCTGGGCAGTCTTAAGTCTATCTCTAATGAGTTGCACTTTCTCCATAGCATCAAGGACTGAATCTGGTCCTATCAAGGTTGCTTCACCTACCTCAAACCAACCAACTGGAGATCTACATCTACGCCCATACAATGCCTCATAAAGGGCCATCTGAATGCTGAAATGGTAACTATTGTTGTAGGCGAACTCAATAAGAGGAAGGTGATCGTCCCAACTACCCTTGAAGTCGATCACACAAGCTCTCAACATGTCCTCTAAGGTCTAAATGGTATGCTCTGCCTGACCATCTTTCTGTGGATGGAATGTTGTGCTAAGGTTAACCTGAGTACCAAGACCCTTCTGAAATGACTTCCAGAAATGAGAGGTAAACTAAGAACCTCTATCTGAGATGATAGAAAAAGGAACCGCATGCAACCTCACAATCTCAATAATGTAAAGCTTAGCTTAATCCTCCGCTGAATCTATAGTCTTGACCTCCAAAAAGTGAGAAGACTTAGTAACCCTATCAACAATCACCCAAATGGAGTCATGATGTCTGCGAGTACGAGGTAAACCTGTGATGAAGTCCATGTTGATCACTTCCCACTTCCAAGTAGGAATGTCAATCTCTTGAGTCATGTCTTATGGTTTCTGATGTTCTACCTTAACTTGTTGGCAATTGGGGCACGTAGCCACAAACTCTGCTATATCTCTTTTCATACCATTCTACCAATAGACTTCCCGCAAATCGCGGTACATTGTAGTGGTGCATGGATGGATAGAATATCTGGAGTTATGGGCCTCTGCAAGGATATATTGTCTCAACTCGCCCACATTAGGAACATATAATCGACCTTGGTAGCGAAGCACACCATCTCCCCCTTGGGAGAAAACCTCCACTCTCTGATTGTGGACTGCACCCTTAAGCTCAAGCAACATTGGATCATTGTCTTGCTTTTCCTTAACCTCTACTACCAAAGAAGATTCTGCCCCATTCTGAACCGTTACACCACCATCTGATATGCTCATAAGACAAAGTACTCCTAGGCGAGCAAGTCTGTGAACATCCTTTGCTAGCTCTTTTCTTTCTTCCTCAAAATGTGCTACACTACCCATAGATAATCTGCTAAGAGCATTTGCTACTACATTCGCCTTACCCGGATGGTAATGCACGCTCATAGCATAATCTTTGAGGAACTCAAGCCACCTTCTCTGGCGAAGATTCAACTCTTTCTGGGTGAATACATACTGGAGGATCTTATGGTCTGTGAACACATCTACATAAACACCATACAAGTAGTGTCTCCAAATCTTGAGTGCAAACACCACTGCTGCAAGCTCGAGGTCATTGATAACGTCCAAATATACTTTTTAAAAAGAATTATAAACGATCGTATGCAATATATTTACCCAACTATGAGTCGGGGTCGATCCCACAGAGAATATGGAAGAATATTGTCAATAGCAAATATTTAACTCGATAGTCGTTATATAAAAATAGGGGGGGATTCAAATGGAAATAAAATAAAAACAATAAAAATAGCTTTGAACTAAGTAGTTATATATATTCAGATTATTAGAAATCACTAGGAATGTGTTCCCCATAAGCTCATAACGCGGTAATCCTAATAGTAGTAATCATATCCTAGTGTATCATATGCAAAGTGGTAAGTTATGTATCTCTAAATCCTTGGTCCGGCAAATAGAGAATTTCAACCCGCACCTTGGTCCGGCTACGTGTGTATAATTTATTAACCCTTACCCTTTCCTCATATTAGACATCACATCGATGTATGGCTTAGTTTTCACCCTCCCACCAATAGACATTAGACTATTAGATAGTATCACACTAAATCTATGTTGATAATTCTTTTCTTATTAACTACCTCCTTGGTCCGGCAAGTAGCAACAAGACGAGTTTTAACGTTTGCAACCACTAAAAAGACTTCTAAACCGAAAGAATTATCAATGCATGCAATCACACTATTCAAGAATTACTTAGTTACTATTCATACTTTGTTAATCGTTCATGGTTCCCACAACCCTAGTTATGAAATTTAGCTACTCATTATCTCAAAAATTTATTAAAATAAATATGATTGTGTTAATCATAAAAAGTTAAGAACAATAGCTAAACTATCTTTTATTAATCATGAATACAAATAAATAATAAGGGAGAATAAAGAATAAACCACAATTCTCTGGCCTCCACGGCTGCTCTTCCAAAGTTCCTAAGCTAGAAGAAAATTTATATTGTGTATTGTTTCTTGGTTCTTGGCCACTAAAGAATAATTTTTCATGCCCTATTTAAAGATATAGAAACCCTAAATGAAATAATTGAGTTCAAGACAAATTAGGAAAACAAAACCCAATTTAATTGGGTTTCCAATTGCTCGCTGGATTTCTCCAAATTGTTCGTGGCAGAGGGGCGGTTAGCTATTGACACGTGGCAGCAGCGAGCCAAATTCAATTTGAATTGTCTATTCCTTCACATTGGCCTCCTATGTATAAATATATTATTATATTAAATTTAATCAATTAAGTTGCCTGCTTGATTTCCTTCTTCAATCTTCCATCTTTAATTTGTTTTAGCTTCAAACTTCTTCATTTTTCCACCAATTTAATCTTACAAATAAAATATACTATTTAGCACAATTAATAAAATTCATGCTTAAAAAGGATAAATATAATTAATAAATGTGAGGCATATAATGATTAAAAATATGTATTTTGACCTCACATCAACACTCCACACTCGATCTTTTGTTCGTCCTCGAGCAAACATTAAAGTTCATCCCAAAATAATCATACTAGCAATGTCATTACTTTGGTTAATACAAACAATTAGGCCATATACCAATTTCAAAATATCAAGTACACTTCTCAATCATTATGCAAGACATTCAAATAAACAACAAACCTCTAACCTTCTAAACTCAAGAAAGGACTTTGAACTCATCAAATTTAAGCTTGCTCCCCTACTCTCATCAAAGAAAGTTAATAACATCACCTATCTATCATGAAACAAGTGCCCTCACAAAAAGAAATAGTCCACACACTCAATTCAAAAGATTGAATCTAAATTAAGGACTTCATATCAAGAACAACTCTCACACTCACAAATAAAGTTCACATGTATGCACAAAGAACCATAGGCTTGCCCATTATGTACATCTCCACTAATTAAGCATGCTTGAATAGAATCAAATAGGCCTTTAACGGGTTGTAATGTAGGCTAGGGAACGGCTAGAAAAACTATATAATAATGACTTGCACTTCCTTGAGCACTTTGCAATTTTTAGACTTCATCACCCATTATTTTCTTCTCTTTATTTTCAACCCTCTCTTCAACAATTATTTCACAAGTAATTCTCATCACCTCAAGAATGTTTCAATCATTATTTTTTTTTTAGTTTTCCTTCATAATAGCCACCCTCAACTTACGTATTTTACATGTGTTAAGGTGCACGATGCCCTTGGAAGGACCAAGGCGATCATCAAGGTAACTATTTTTTTTCATGTCACATTCTTTTGTTTGTTTTTTTTTCATATCACATTCTTTCAAAGAGGACTTTTAAGCACTTTGTAGCTATCATTGATTACCTTTTCACTCAACCATCCCTTTATCTCAGAATTGATAATTATAATAAGTCTATGCTATAATGCTCAAGGAAGCAAGGTGCAAAAATTAGGGATTCAACAAAATAGTTTAGGGCAAACTATGGCTGCCAAAAAAAGGCTACAGGCTCAAAAGGGCGAACCATTGATAACATATCTGAAAAGGCTAAAATTTACCGGACAAATCAAAGAAAGCCTATTATCATCTCCTAAACAAAGCAACACTTTTTATTTCGCTTCAATAACATGCAGGGCAAGTTCTAGACCAAGATGTAAAACATGGAATAAACAAAATCTCACCACACATGGCACAAGTATCAATCAAGATGGATCAATTCCACCTCTACGAGAGACAAGATCATAACAAACTACAAAATAAAATAAGCTATCTACAAAGTCACAACCATGAACCTAGATGTCAAAGAGTTTGCAATTTCACTAGCAATCAAACATTCACACGAAAGTACTACTCAAAATTAGGCCCAAATAGTAAGTATCACATAACTCAAAAGAGTCTTTTCTTTTCTCTCCAAAAAAAATAAAAATAAAAATAAAATTTATTCCTAAAATAAATAAATAAAATACACTCGGTTCAAAGGGTCTATCCTCAGGAAAAGAACTGAAAACAAAAGCCAAGGAACCCATCTTAAAAAAGAAAAGACTCAATAAAATGATAAAAACTAGAAATTTATTCCTCCACTCCACACTTAAAAAGATGTTATGTCCCCAAAGCATTAAATATAATTTAAAATAAGGGTTAGGAAAACTCCCTAAGGCCTTTAGGCCTAGCTAGTAGCATGTTCTCTTAATTTTCATCAAGGGTCGTCACCCCACACTTAAGCTCAAACATGCTCCTTCGCTTCAAATTTTTTATTTTTTTGGGTACTCAGACTTCCCCTAATCTGCAAAAACAAGAAAAGAAAAAAAAAGTGATACTAATAAAATAAAAATAAAATAAAATAAGAAGTTACACTACTAATTGGATTGTCTCCCAATAAGCTCTTAATTTAACGTCGCGGCATGACACCATTAATTTTACTATTTTTCCTTCCACTTTGAAGATATGAATTGCACCACTAATTTCACATCAATTTTTCTATTACGTTCAAGGGGTGGTGGTATAAAAATAAAGGTCACAAGCAATAGATATCGCATTATGCACTTCTTGGATCCTAAGTGAGGAATGTAATTCTCCGACGTTGAAACAATAAATTCAAGAATGTAGACACATTGTTCCACCCCCATACACTCTTCTATAGGCTCAGATGACTCGATTAATATTTCATCATCTAAACATAATGTGGAAAAATGATTGGAATGAGGTCTAGTGCGCCCTAACTTATGAATTGTATTATTTACACCCTCATATTTACACATACTAGAGTTTTTAAAAATAATATTATCAACTTCATTACATAACTATAGTGTACTCTTCTCAACAATGACAATATCAATAAAAGTATGATCAAGCAATTGACCCTCAACTTTTAGCTCTTCAAGTCGTCTTATAAATATTTTTTCTTCCTCACACATATTGTTACTAAATTGTTGGGTGTCATATGATTTAATCTTTGCACTCAACTCAAAATTTAATTTATAGAGATCTCAATCAAATTCCTTCATCAATCATGCACTTAAATATTGATTTATAGCACAGTATTAATAAATCTTCCATGTCCCCACACAACTTATTTTGTTGAGAAAAAATTAGCTTATAAGAATCCATAATATCAAAAGTACAAGAATTGCAAGAACACTTATCACTACATACTTTTTCAGATGTCATCTCAAGAAGAGTAAAAGAAATATGATAATAATAATTAAAAAAAACCAAATTTAAAACTAATCCTAAGAAACAAAAAAAAAACTACAAGTCAAAATAAATACTAAAGACAATTTCTAAGCCACATTCCCCGGCAGCGGCACCATTCTTGATAACGTCCAAATATACTTCTTGAAAAGAAATATAAACGAGCGTATGCAATATATTTACCCAACTATGAGTCGGGGTCGATCCCATAGAGAATATGGACGAATATTGTCAATAACAAATATTTAACTCGATAGTCATTATATAAAAATGGGGGGGATTTAAATGGAAATAAAATAAAAACAATAAAAATAGCTTTGAACTAAGTATTTATTTATATTCAGATTATTAGAAATAACTAGGAATGTATTCCCCAAAAGCTCATAACGCGGTAATCCTAATAATAGTAATCATATCCTAGTGTATCACATACAAAGTGGTAAGTTATGTATCTCTAAATCCTTGGTCCGGCAAATAGAGAATTTCACCCCGCACCTTGGTCCAGCTACGTGTGTGTAATTTATTAACTCTTACCCTTACCTTATATTAGACATCACATCGATATATGGCTTAGTTTTCACCCTCGCACCAATCGACATTAGACTATTAGATAGTATCACACTAAATCTATGTTGATAATTCTTTTCTTATTAACTACCTCCTTGGTCCGGGAAGTAGAAACAAGGCGAGTTTTAACGTTTGCAACCACTAAAAAGACTTCTAAACCGAAAGAATTAGCAATGCATGCAATCACACTATTCAAGAATTACTTAGTTACTATTCATACTTAGTTAATTGCTTATGGTTCCCACAACCCTAGTTATGAAATTTAGCTACTCATTATCTCAAAAATTTATTAAAATAAATATGATTGTGTTAATCATAAAAAGTTAAGAACAATAGCTAAACTATCTTTTATTAATCATGAATACAAATAAATAATAAGGGACAAGAAAGAATAAACCACAATTCTCCGGCCTCCACGGCGGCTCTTTCAAAGTTCCTAAGCTAGAAGAAAATTTATATTGTGTATTGTTTCTTGGTTCTTGGCCAAGAAAGAATAATTTTTCATGCCCTATTTATAGATATAGAAACCCTAAATAAAATAATTGAGTTCAAGACAAATTAGGAAAATAAAACCCATTTAATTGGTTTCCAATTGCTTGCTGGATTTCTCCAACTTGTTCGTGGCAAAGGGGCGGTTAGCTATTGACACGTGGCTGTAGCGAGCCAAATTCAATTTGAATTGGCTATTCGTTCACATTGGTCTCCTATGTATAAATATATTATTATATTAAATTTAATTCATTAAGCTGCCTACTTGATTTCTTTCTTCAACCTTTCATCTTTAATTCGTTTTAGCTTCAAACTTCTTCATTTTTCCGTCAATTTAATCCTACATATAAAATATACTACTTAGCACAATTAATAAAATTCATGCTCAAAAAGGAAAAATATAAATAATAAATGTGAGGCATATAATGATTAATAATATGTATTTTGGCCTCACATCAGTCATGAGTCAGATAATTCTTCTCATGTACCTTAACTTGTCTAGAAGCATAAGCTATAACCTTACCTTGATGCATCAATACACAACCTAGGCCGACCTTGGATGCATCCCAATAGATCACATAACCATCTGAACCCTCTGGTAGAGTCAAGACAGGAGTTGTAGTCAACCTAGTTTTCAGTTCTGTGAACCTTTTCTCACAATCATCTGACAATCGAAACTTGACCATCTTCTGGGTCAACCTAGTCAATGGTGAGGCTATGGATGAAAATCCTTCCACGAACCGTCTGTAATAGCCCGCTAGACCTAAGAAACTTGTCACGACCCGAGCCTACATCCTGGACGTGGCCGGCACTCGATAACAATTGTTGGTCCCCAAGAGAACCATCATCCTGGCTGACTAGAAGCGGAAAACTGATTCAAGTATACAAAGCTTAAAAATGAATAAAATCAATAACTCAAATACAAAGCTTTAACTCAAAAGAAAACTCTGAATAAAAANCATTTTTCCGTCAATTTAATCCTACATATAAAATATACTATTTAGCACAATTAATAAAATTCATGCTCAAAAAGGAAAAATATAAATAATAAATGTGAGGCATATAATGATTAATAATATGTATTTTGGCCTCACATCAGTCATGAGTCAGATAATTCTTCTCATGTACCTTAACTTGTCTAGAAGCATAAGCTATAACCTTACCTTGATGCATCAATACACAACCTAGGCCGACCTTGGATGCATCCCAATAGATCACATAACCATCTGAACCCTCTGGTAGAGTCAAGACAGGAGTTGTAGTCAACCTAGTTTTCAGTTCTGTGAACCTTTTCTCACAATCATCTGACAATCGAAACTTGACCATCTTCTGGGTCAACCTAGTCAATGGTGAGGCTATGGATGAAAATCCTTCCACGAACCGTCTGTAATAGCCCGCTAGACCTAAGAAACTTGTCACGACCCGAGCCTACATCCTGGACGTGGCCGGCACTCGATAACAATTGTTGGTCCCCAAGAGAACCATCATCCTGGCTGACTAGAAGCGGAAAACTGATTCAAGTATACAAAGCTTAAAAATGAATAAAATCAATAACTCAAATACAAAGCTTTAACTCAAAAGAAAACTCTGAATAAAAATAATATATTCAACTCGTCATAAAATAGACAAATTAAGTCTTTAAAACATTTAATAAAATAAATGAATAATACAGACTTCTCAACTATACTAACTATCTATGAGACCTCTAACTGATAGAGATGGAAGTCAGGACAAAACCCACGACATCCTGACTAAACTGAAAAGTAAATGAAATCCTTCGAAAACAAGAAGGCTCACCATAGCTAACTCGAACTCTCGGATGTGTCAATGAATCTCCTATTGATGATCCTGAATATTTGTGTCTGCATCATGAGAAGATACATGCCAAATGGCTCAGTACGTGGAATGTACGAGCATGTAAGAGGAATTCTAAAGCATAAACATAAGCTTGAAACTTAATAAAAAGGAAACATACTTACCTTTTCTCAAACTTACTCAACTTAAGGAATACTAAAGGATATTCAAAACTACTCAAACTTATTCAACTCAAAAGTGCTCAAGGATAAGATACTCAACTCAGAGATTAGATACTCAACTCAAAGATATGATATTCCAACCTGGGTACTCAACTCTGGATAATCAACTCAATATAAAGCAACAATACACATGATATATATGGAAAGCTTTATAAAACAATAAAAAAAACTTAGTTCGTTAAAGAAATTGCAATAACAAACTCAACTTTACTTATATAATAAAGTAATATAGTTTCTGTGGGAGTTTCTCTAACCGACAATCATCACTATGAGCCTAAGTGATGGTACACCGTTTTACTTCACGTTGCCAAGGACCGTCATATACCTTACCATCGGTATAGAACCTGAACTACTAAGTAGATCCACTAGTCTATTATGAAAATGGTTCATCTAAACAGTATGAGCCTTTTCTACCCATGGTGGCTACATGGTTTATGGGGGTTGTGAGTTGCCTGAACTCTCCCCGTATCGGTGCTCAATACTACTCCCAAAATATACTAGCTCTTATGTTTTAAAATAAAACATATTTCTTCTATGATTTGAGATTAGTTCTCAAAACTTAGCTCAAAGGCTATCTTAGAAATCTCAGTTTCCTCTCTTTATTGTGAAAGCATTTACTGTTTAACTGGAAACTAGCCCAAAGACTCTTTACTCAAAGGCTCTTTTGAAAATCTTAGTTTTTCGTTCTTATTTAAATGTGAAAATATTTTAAACTCTTTTGGGAATACATAGTCCCCATATACTTTTGAAGAAATGAACTTCAACTTTTACTCTTTACTGAACTCAAAACTTAGGTCTTAAAACAAAGTTAAATCATTTGTAAAGGACTTCTTAAAATATGGTTCATGCCGAATTATGGGCGTGAACGACTCGATGCAAGATTTTCAATACCATAGATAGATCTCAATACTTGGAACTCAAGAACTTCAATGATACTACTAATTTCAAGAATGCTCAACTCAGAGGGTTCATGCGGAATTTATGAGCATGAACTACTCAACTCAAGGACTCAAAGATACTTCTCATCTCAAGATTGTTCGACTTATAATGTTCATGCGGAATTATGGGCATGAACAACTCAACTCATGGACTTCATGGGTAATAGGTAATAGTCCCATGATAAAGATTATAATCTCAAATGGGTTAGAAACTCAATACTTAAGACTTAGGACATGGAGATATTACTCCTTTCATAGATACTCAACTTATGGAGTTCATGCGGATTTTATGGGCATGAACGACTTGACTCGATGGTCTACAAACTACATGGAACTCATGTATACGACACTTCCCATTCTCTTACTTACTACCTCAAGACTTAGTTCAAATCGATGGTTGATCTCAAAGGATTCATAATTGAACTCAATGGCTTTCTTGAACTCTACTTTTAACTCTCTCTTGAATGTGAATTATGAATTCAAGAGTTATGGTTCACGATATGAAAGATCTCATGATGAAAAAGGAGACTCATGAGTACATTCTCCTCATCCTCACACTCACTTGCTCGAGTCTTGAAACAAGTTACTAGAAGTTGTAGAAGACTCAACAAAAGGACTCAAAGGGACTTTCTTAGAATGTTCGAAAGAATTCTCAAAACTTAACTCTCAACTCTACCTTGAATTTGAATTATGAATTCAAGGTTATGATCATTTTAGGAATGATTTTAGGTGTTTAGAAGTAGCTTAGAGTAGTTAGAATCGAAAAGGAGTGAAGGTGCACATTAAACGAACTCAAACGGGGAAACCGACGACAAACTGGATGGGGAAGGCGACCCTGGCGCTCTGAGTGGCGCGGGGCGCCAACCCCTAAACTTCAGAGGAGGGTTTGGGGCGCTCTGGCTGGCGCATCGCGCCAGGCCCCAACCAAGAAAATCCGACGAATTTCTTTGCTCGTTTTCTCACCCTATTTTGCCTAGAATCGAATGGTTTCTTCCCCAATCACTTGGATTCGATTACTTAACATAAGTACTATCTAATATAATCAATACAGCCCTAAAAAGACTCACTTTAATCTCAATAAAATCATCAAAACCCAACACAACAAGATTTAGAATAAACTTCAAGAACACCTATCAAGAACTCATCAAGAACTCAAATCTTTCAACTTCAAGAATGAAATTTGCGCTGAAAATAACATGTTTGGCATGTGGGTGAACAAACCCAACACTATGGAAGCTTACATACCTCTTAGGGATCAAACCCATGGCGACAATCCGCAACAACTCTCAAGAATTTCGACGACGCTTCGATCTTTTCTCTTTTCTCCTATTCTTTCTTCTTTTTTTCTCTTCTTGAACTCTCAACTAAAACCCTAGGCTAATTTTAGGATTATAAAACTGAACCCAGTAGGATTAGACCCTTAAAACCTTACTAAAAATGAATTAAATCTGATTGGGTAAGGAAAAGACCATAATACCCTTTACTATTTCCGGCTAACTTTCCTTAATTGGACAGCCTAACTTCAAAAGGTCATATCTCACTCATTCGAACTCAAAACTTAGAAAACTTGGTGGCATTGGAAAGATAATTCAAAGGTCTTTCCTACGGTATCTGGTATCACACCTAAATCATCTTGAGCTAGAAGTTATGGTCATTTGAAGTCGACCCAAAACTCATACTTAGTTTAACTTGCAAAATTTTAGATTTTGCTATTTCCAATTTAATTCTTTTTGGAACTCAAGGTGCTACATCTACTGACCTTAACACTTAAGAAATTTTAATCCTCGGTAAAATCCTACTCACAACGAAGGATGGTTCAAGTCTTAGCTCAAAAACATTCTAGGGTGTTACAAAACTTCTCATATCTGTAGCAGAGGTAGGTCTGGGCCATTGTTTCACTGCTTCTATTTTCTGGGAATCTACTCAAATTCCTTCACTAGACACAATATGCCCAAGGAAAGCAACTGATTGTAACCAAAACTCGCACTTGTTAAATTTTGCAAATAACTGGCGATCTTTGAGAGTTTGCAGAACAAACTCTCAAATGAGTCGCATGTTCTTCCTCATTCCTAGAGTAAATGAGGATATCATCAATAAAGACGATAACGTACAAGTCGAAGTACTGCTTGACCACTCTGTTCATCAAATCCATGAAAGCTGCAGGAGCATTGGTTAGTCCAAATGACATAACTACAAATTCGTAATGACCATACCGAGTTCTGAAGGTTGTATTAGGAATGTCACTATCTCTGACTCTAAGTTGATGATAACCTGATCTGAGGTCTATCTTTGAGAAATGACTAGCACCCTGAAGTTGGTCGAACAAGTCATCAATCTTGGGGATAGGATACTTATTCTTGATTGTGACTTTGTTCAACTGTCTATAGTCAATGCACATTCTGAGAGAACCATCTTTCTTCTTTACGAACAACACTGGTGCACCCCATGGCGAAATACTAGGCCTGATGAAGCCCTTATCTAGAAGGTCTTTCAACTGCTCTTTCAATTCCTTAAGCTCAGTTGGAGCCATTTTGTAAGGAGGAATAGAGATAGGCTGGGTATCTGGAAGGAGATCAATTCCAAAGTCTATTTCCCTTTCGGGAGGAACTCCAGGAAGATCTTCTGGGAACACTTCTGGAAACTCACTGACTACAGGAACTGACTCAAGAGTTGGGGATTCGGAACTAGAATCCTTAACCCGAACTAGATGATAGAGATAACCCTTAGAGATCATCTTTCTGGCCTTAAGGTAAGAAATGAATCGACCCATAGGCGCTAAGCTACTACCCTTCCATTCTAGGATTGGTTCGTCTGGAAACTGAAAACGAACAATCCTAGTTCTACAATCGACTGAGGCATAACATGAATGTAACCAATCCATGCCTAGAATGACATCGAAGTCTACCATTTCTAACTCTACAAGATCTGCTGAGGTGACTTTCTGAGAGACTGTGACAGGGCAATTTCTGTATACCCATGTAGCTATAATTGGGTCACCGACTGGAGTAGAGACTGAGAAGGGTTCTGAAAGAGTTTCTGGGCTAACACTGAATTGGACTGCTATGTAAGGAGTTACAAAAGACAAAGTAGCCCCTGATCTAACAATGCATAAACATCAAGATCAAAGACTCGTAACATACCAGTGACTACATCAGGAGAATCTTCCTGATCTTGACGAGCCTGAAGAGCATAAAGCCTATTTTGGCACTGTACGCTACCTGTACCAGATGAGTTATCCTACTGAGTCGGATGACCTGCTGGTGCTGCTAAAGTTGTAGACTGAGCTCTACAATTATTTCCTCATTGACCCTGTCTAGAAAGATAATCCTTCAATCTATGACCAGACTGACCACATCCAAAACATCATTCCTTACCTGCAAGGCACTCGCCTGGATGGTTCTTGTTACATTTTGGTCAAGTTGGCTAAGTTTTGGTGCTTGAAACACTGCCTTGAGACTTAGAATCTGACGCCCTACCTTTCTGATCGTTACGGAACTTGGGGGATGGAACACTAGCTGATGAAGGGGCTAGAGTCGAAGACTTCTGCTGAAACTGTGAGCGATTCCCACCACCCAAGTTTTGTTGGGAATACTCGTAGTTACCTGTTCTTGCTCTCTTAGTCTCCTTAGCCTGTTCCCTAAGCTTACCACCCTCAACCAGCTAAGCATGAGTCATGAGCTTAGAGATGTTCATGTCTCCCAACAACATAGCATTCCTGCACTCTGTTTTCACTAAGTCTAACACTCCATACAGAAACTTATTCATCTGAGCCCTAGAATCAGCAACCATGTGAGGAGCATACCTGGAGAGTTGGTTAAACTTGAGCCCATACTCTTGGATAGTCATGTTACCTTGCCTTGAGTTCATAAATTACTGGGCCCTTGCTTCTCTTAACTCTATGGGGAAAAACTTGTCCAGAAAGGTTTCGCTGAAACAATCCCAAGTAATAGGAGTTGCATCTGTACCCCTGTTCTCCTTCCACTGAGTATACCAGATATGAGCCACATCTTTGAGTTGGTAAGATGCTAACTCAACTCGATCATTCCCAGTTATCTGCATCACTTCAAAGATCTTCTTGATCTCATCCAAGAAATTATGGGGATCCTCACCAGTCTGCGATCCTAAGAATTCAAGCGGATTCATCCTAACAAAGTCACGGACCCTCGCTGCTGTTTATCCACCATTTGCATTCACAGGAGCTTGAACCCGCTGATTGTTCTGGTTGGCCACACTCTGAGCCAACATCTAAATGGCGTTCCTGAACTCTACACTCGACATTTCTTGATTAGGGAGAGGAGTTGTGTTTGCGTTCCTGGCATTAGCTCTACGATGAGGCATGATCACTGAAATGTAGAACGTCGAGTTAGAATGGAATTTAGATCATACCTTACGCACGATAACAGTAACAAGAAAATGAAGATTTCCTAAAACACTTTGTAGCCTCCACCTCATTAGATGTGGTGCACTTCACACCCATGAAAAGGACTCTACTTAGTGCGGCTTTTCAGACATCCAAGGACACTTAAACCTAAGGCTCTGATACCAAGTTTGTCACGCCCTGA
The DNA here is from genome assembly GCF_019186545.1 of Solanum stenotomum. NCBI lineage: Eukaryota > Viridiplantae > Streptophyta > Magnoliopsida > Solanales > Solanaceae > Solanum > Solanum stenotomum. Next base: position 66,725,990 of record NC_064285.1, read on the forward strand.
GACTACCCCCGAGACGCGGACACGGGACCTAAGATAACAAGTGACCCCAAGTTAACCCTGCTCGCATAATCATAAGCATACTAAAGATAATAATAACTTATGCGGAAGCTAAATCATAAATAAAATGAAAAGATAGGGAATACCCATATACTATAACTGAGATAAATAAAAACTGATAAGTTTAATACAAAGAAGCTTTTAACTCAATACTAAGCTGAATCTATCTATGTTTGGAAATATCCTCTAACAGACTAGAAATGTTGGGACAGGCCCCAGCTAAGTCTAGCAAAACTTAAACTAAAAGACTAAAAATAATACTGAAAAGAGACTCATGACTATTGTCCTCGGAGAATGAGGACTCACCACTGATTCTGCTGAACTGGAGATCGGGAACTGATCTAAGCGTGATCTGGATGCTGAGAACCTGAACCTACATCACGAGAAGATGTAAAACACGTATGCGTCAGTACTTGAAAGGTACTGAGCATGCAGGATAGAGTAAAGCTGAANCAGAGATCTGGGGATGAGCAATACAACCAACATTCGCAGTCTGGAACAAGCATAGGGAATGAGTGTGCTCCTCATTTCACACCAAATCAGTATACTCAGATCTTACAAATGCTGAACAAGTCCCAAATCACTGAATCTAGTGCACACATGGCAGGTATGTTTACAGGTACCTCTTTATGTAATATTGCCGATAGTAATTGTTTGGACTGGATAGTAGATAGTGGAGCATCTGACCACATGGTTGGAACTACAAGCTTATTAAATCATGGATTAACAGTGAGTAATCCAGGGAAAGTTCAGCTAGCAACAGGAGACTCAGCAACCATTACACAGTCAGGAAACTCTAAGCTAACAGGAGGTGATGTTATTCAAGATGTTCTGTGTGTACCAACCTTTAAATTCAATCTTTTGTCAGTCTCTAAGCTCACAAAAGAGTTGAATTGTTGTGCTTTGTTTTTCCCTGACTTCTTCATCCTTCAGGATCTCTTCACTGGGAGAGTGAAGGAGATTGGTAAGGAGAAGGATGGGCTGTACTTGCTGAAGGCACAGAAACAACAACAAATAGCAGGAAGAAAGTCTTTGATAGCAGCAAAAGGATGTGAAGATGGTGGTGTTTGGCATAAGAGATTGGGGCATGTGCCTATGAATGTAATTAGGAAAATAAGTATGCTCAAGAACAGTAATGCAAATTTGACACTAGACAACTGTGATGTATGTCCATTAGCAAGACAAATAAGACTTCCTTTTAAAGCTAGCAACAATAGAAGTGTTAGATGTTTTGATTTGATTCATCTAGATGTATGGGGACCATATAAGGCTGCAACACATAATAACATGAAGTTTTTTCTTACACTTGTTGATGATCATTCCAGATGGACTTGGGTTTTTCTATTGCATCTCAAATCTGATGTTTCCACTATATTGAAGCAGTTTCTTGTGATGGTTAGAACACAGTTTGGTGTGCAAGTTAAGTGCTTCAGATCAGATAATGGAGGAGAATTCTTTAACTCTCAATGTAATGAGTTGTTTAAGAATAATGGCATAGTTCATCAAAGTTCTTGTCCACACACACCTCAACAAAATGGTGTGGTGGAAAGAAAGCATAGACACATCTTAGAAACGGCTAGAGCAATCAGATTTCAAGGTCATTTGCCAATCAGATTTTGGGGAGAATGTATACTAGCTGCTGTACATATCATAAATAGGGTACCATTGTCAATATTACATAATGTTTCTGCTTTTGAAATAATGTTTGGAAAGCCACCTGATATATCTTATATGAGAGTTATAGGATGTTTATGTCATGCTACTATAACATACAAAACTGACAAATTTGGTCCAAGAGCAACCAAGTCAGTGTTGGTAGGATATGGAGATACACAGAAAGGGTACAAGCTATATGATCTAGAGCACCATATTTTCTTCATCAGCAGAGATGTCATATTTGTTGAGAACATCTTTCCTTTTCACTCAACAAGTGTGTTGAAGATCACAGAAAATAGGAAGATGATTGTTGATCCTATAGTACTCAATACAGAGGCTGATACTTGGTCCACAGAAGATGTTCAAACTCCTCAACCAGCAGTAGTAGAAAATGGTGCAGCTGTTGTGCCAGATATTGCCATAGAACACACAATACCTGCAGCTGAAGAAAATGCAATGAATCAGTCCACTGAGAAGGAACAGAGAAGATCAACAAGGTCAAGTAAAGCACCTTTATGGCAGAAAGATTTTGTGATATCAGGAAGAACTAAGCAAACCAATTGTCTCTATTCTATCTCTGACAGTATTAACTATGGCCATTTGTCAAGGCCATATCAGTGTTGTATTGCCAGCTCCTCAGTTGAAGTAGAACCTAACACTTATCAACAGGCTATGCTAGATGATAGATGGGTTCAAGCTATGAAGGATGAGATCAAAGCATTGGAGGACAACAAGACATGGGAACTGGTTCCACTGCCCTATGGGAAGAAGGCTATTGGATGTAAATGGGTATATAAGATAAAATACAAGGCTGATGGACAAGTTGAGAGGTTTAAGGCTAGGTTGGTAGCTAAGGGCTACAACCAAAAGGAAGGTTTGGACTATCAAGAAACATTTTCCCCAGTTGTCAAAATGGTCACAGTAAGGACAGTTTTGTCCATTGCAGCAGTAAAAGGTTGGGATATTCAACAAATGGATGTTTATAATGCATTCTTGCAAGGCGATTTAGCTGAAGAAGTATATATGCAATTGCCCCAAGGTTTCCACCAGGATAATGGAGAAGGAATTCAAGTGTGTAAATTGATTAAGTCACTGTATGGATTGAAGCAAGCCTCTAGACAATGGAATGTTAAGTTGACTAATGCCTTGTTAGCAGCAGGGTTTCAACAAAGTCATCTTGATTATTCTCTTATAACTAAGAAGACTCATGCTGGGATAGTTGTGATACTCATATATGTGGATGATCTTCTTGTGACAGGAAGTAGTCCACAATTGATAGAAGAGGCAAAGCAAGCCCTGAAGGATAACTTCAAGATTAAAGATTTGGGGAGCTTGAGATTTTTTCTTGGGATTGAATTTGCCAGAAACTCAGAAGGAATTCTGATGCATCAAAGAAAGTATGCTTTAGAGTTAATTTCAGATTTGGGATTAGGAGGCTCTAAGCCTGTGGACACACCAATTGAGCAGAACCTGAAGCTTACTACTACTGAATTTGATGACTTAGTTGGGAGTGATTCTGATCCTTTGTTATTAGATGTCAGTGAATATCAACGATTGATTGGAAGATTATTATATCTCACTCTCACACGACCAGATATATCATATGCAGTTCAAAACTTAAGTCAATTTATACAAGCTCCAAAGACATCCCACATGAATGCTGCCATCAGAATAGTGAAATATGTCAAGAAATCACCAGGCCATGGAGTGTTGTTATCATCAACATCCACAGGATCGTTGCAGGCTTATTGTGATGCAGACTGGGGGTCTTGTGTTAACACCAGGAAGTCCATCACTGGTTACCTAGTGCAGTATGGGAATTCACCAATCTCTTGGAAGTCCAAGAAACAGTCCACTATTTCTAGGAGTTCAACTGAGGCAGAGTATAGGAGTCTTGCCTCAACTGCTGCAGAAATCACCTGGATCATTAGCTTGTTTGAGACACTAGACATGCCCTTGAGCCTACCTGTTCCTATTCACTGTGATAGCAAAGCAGCAATTCAAATTGCTGCTAATCCAGTGTTCCATTAAAAAAACAAAACACGTTGACATTAATTGTCATTTTATTAGGGAAAAGGCTTTGAAGGGATTTGTGATCATACACTACTTATGTTCTTCTGAACAGCATGCTGACATTTTTACTAAAGGGTTGGGTAAATATCAGCATTCACATCTCATGTCCAAGCTGGGAATAAAGAACATCTTCATATCACCCAGCTTGAAGGGGCTATTGGAGAATACAACAAGGAAATTGCAAAGAGTTGAATGTAAATGTTAGTCATTGTTAGTTCACTGTTAATTAGTCCAGCTGTCACTGTTAGTTAGTTAAGTCTTATGTTAGTCACCTATGGATTCTGTTAGAAGATATTTTCATTCATGTAAGTTGGTTAGTAGTCAGATGTATACAAGGCATGATACAGATGAATTGTAGTGTGCTCTTCATTGTATTCATTTTACTGTATAGTTTTTCTGAGAAGCTTTAATGGAGATTCAAGCTTTTCCTTAATTCTTTTTGGTTCATATACATTCAATGATCAGTTTTAACAAATACTTTTGCATGTGTTAATATAATTTAGTACATATATATTTAATTGAAAAAATAAATCATCATTTATAAATTATGTGATATAGAAATTTTGTAAAAGACGAGTAATATTAAAAATGATTTTTTTAAAAAATTATTATGTTTAAATTCTTTTTGCCATATAAATACAACCAATGCACTCTATATAATTTATTATGTTTATACAAAAGACAAAGAAACAACTAAGTAGGAAATTTTAACTAATGTCCTTCAATGTTGGTTAACACGTCTTCTATTTTACTTATTATTCTTAAATCTTAATCATTGAGGTATAGTCAGTTATAGAACTGAAATCAACTCATCTATATAATTTAATTATGTTAATTAAAAAAAAAGACAAAGACTCAATTAAGTAGGAACTTATAACTAATGTCCATAAATATTACTCCCAGTAGTTAACACTTTTCCATTTTGCTTATTCTTAATCATTGATGTACAATCATTCGTAAAATTGAAATCAATTAATTTTATATAATTTAATTATCTTAGTAAAGTATAGAAAGATACTTTATCAAAAATTATGTTTGATTTTCTAGGTATACAATAGATGTAACATTCATTTTAATCAAATAGTGATTCTATAAAATTACAACTATAACTAGGAGGAAAAAGTGGATAAAAGAAAAATCAACAATAGATTACACAGGCAAAAAGAAGTTTAAAAAGGTTTTAATCTACGGATCAAAATAATCTTGATGAAGTTGAAGACGTACCCGTTAGATCTGGATATAGTTCTTTTGGTATCTGCTCTTCGAGGCTCATTTTGCTAAGAAAAAGGAGATAAAAGTAAAATTCGTCATTTCTAGTCTGTAGCTACAAGAAATGGAGAGAATAACGGTCTTACCTAAGATTATTGGTCTAGATTTAACGACATGGAGTCGAAGAAGTCTTCATGGAGATTGATTTCATGACATTTGTAAGATTTAAAGATGTTTATCTAAAATTTACTAGATCTCTATAAAAATAAAATAAAAAATTATCCCCAAGAACTTCTCCTTGAGGCAAGATCCACATGAATTTTGAGTTGATCCTACTCCTAAAGCTTCGACGAAAAAGATGAATCGATCAAGTTCTCTAGATACTTCTAGGTTCTTCTCATTTTTTTGTCTTATCTGATATTTATTTATTTTAGTAGAATTTAGTTATTTTGTTTTTGATTGCCTTTTTTTTAATTTGGGATTGGGCCTGGGTCACTTTTGGGCCCAAGTTTTGTATATATTTCTTTGGGAAAATTAGCAATTAAGTCATAATACCTAACATAATTAGTCAAAATAACACTTTAAAATATTTATTTAAAATGGCAGAATGACAATATTTTTATAAAATAATATGTATTTAGATTTTAGTATTTTAAATTATTTTTATTTATGGAAAGAGTCCTATATTGGACCAAATTATATACCAATAACCGTTTAAAGTGAAAAAAATAAATTAAACCAATACCATTAACTTTTTTTCATCACCATTCACGTTTTTTCCCCCAACTTTCACGTTTCTTCCCCCCCATTTCACGTTTCAAGTTTATCTTTCTTCAAGGTGCTAAATTGTTGTTCATCAAGAAATTTTTTTTATTGTTAAACGAAATCTCTTTATTAATTCAAGCAGATTTCTCGGTTGGCAAGGTAATTTTCATTATCCATTTCGATTAGTTATTTATATTTCTTTTGATTTGTTTTCAATATCACCATTTATGGTTTATATTTCGCATTTTCGTTTTAATATTTCAGATTTATTAGAATCTACAAATTCATTCATATGTTTATTTTGTTTGATTTTTAATACATTTATATTTGCTTTTAGGGTTTTAGATTTGGGGAAAGCATCTGTCTGTCTAAAATGTCTGAATCAACAGTTTATTTGTGTATTCATTCTATCTATGTATCAACAAGTTTTACATTTTTTGTTTTTACATTGTATTTCAATCTCAATTAGTATACCAACATGTTTGTATTTCCTTCTTAATTTGTATTCATCCTAACTGTATGCTAACAATAATTTTGTATTTTATTGGGTATTCATTCTGTATTTCAATCTCAATTTATATGTGAACAAGTTTGTATTTCTCTTTTATTTTGTATTAAACCTAATTGTATACCAACAAGTTTTGTATTTTATGTGCCTACTTTACCTTTCAAAGTCAATTTGAATTTCAAATGAAGAGAGTATTTAATTTCTTTTGTATTCACAACTTTATATTCAATCTCACTTTGTATTTTCATCTCTCTTTTGTATTCATATATTGTTGTATTCAACATATAGTTCATGATCCATTAGTTTGTATTTTACCTTTCAAAGTCACTTTGTATTTCAAATGAAGAGAGTATTTCTTTTGTATTCACAACTTTATATTCAATCTCACTTTGTATTTATAACTTTGTGTTTTCATCTCACTTTTGTATTCATATATTGTTGTATTCAACATATAGTTCATGATCGATTAGTTACATTAACTTAATGGGATACAAATTACTGTATGCATTCAAATAGAAAAAACAGCTACTAAACTAAAAAAAAAA
>NC_064285.1:66737968-66743956 GCF_019186545.1 Solanum stenotomum
ATCATTCATCACATCTTATGCCACACTAACCTCGACGTCAAAGAGTCGGTGATAAGTTGTATGTTGTCCAAGAGATGGTACTATTGCTGGACTTCAAGACCTAATTTGATATTCGATCAATTTCAAGGCAACAAATATATGTCCCTTGAAAACTATGTGAAGTTGGTTGATCAATCCCTACGAACCCATATCGAAAAAGACTTACATCTTGAACAATTCATCCTTACATATTGTGATCCAGAAGTGGATTCTCACCTGGATACTTGGATTGAATTGGCGGTTAAACTCAACGTCACAAAGCTGGGGATTCACCCTTCCATTTTAAGACCAAATAGCTTACCCCATGTTATTTATGATGCTAAAAAACTGAAAACATTGTCGTTAAGCACGTGCAAGTTTGAATTTGATATTAGCACCACTCACATAAGATTTTGTTGTCTTGAGGCTCTTTCTTTGTCTCATGTCCATATTTCAGATGCCCAATTACAAAGAGTTATCGAAAGATGCCCATCTATCAGAACTCTTAAGTCTACAGTGTTGTGAGGGTATAAGCAAATGTCACATTTTTGGCTAAGTACATCTCGAGTATTTGACTGCAAGTTATTGCAAACTCCATAGTGTGATAGTCCAAGCTCCATATCTTCGATGCTTTATATATAAAGAATATGCTCAAATGAATGCATTTGCTACTATGTTCACTCAGGGTGTCAACCGACAACTATGACTCTTAACTTTGGGTGTGCACAAGTAGTCATTTAAATTTGTATAAAATTGAACAAATTGACACATTCGGTGTACGTGACACCCTACATGGAAATTTTGTGTCATACGTGGCGTCATGCGTGTATTATGCCATGTAGGACACATATATCTACTTGTTCAATTTTATACAAGTTTAAGTGTCTACTTGTGCTCACTCAAAGTTAGAGGACATAGTTGTCCGTTGAAGCCAAGTTAAAGGTCATGTTTATGTATTATGCCTTAAAATTTATTATCGCTAAAAACTATTTTGTATTGTATTGTATTGTATTGTGTTTAGTATTAGATCTGAGAAAAAGAATGGGAGATAACTAAGTAATGTAATAATAATTTAACTTTAAAATGTTAATTTTATTCTTAATTAAATGCTTTATAGTCACACACTTATTTTAGTCCATAAATTTCGAAAGTCTTTTTTTAAATTTTTTTTTATGTCAAGTCTAATAACATCACATAAATTAAAACGGAGAGAATATTGATTTAGAATCGACCAAAAACTAAAGCACTAAAGGAGCAAAATTGACCGATGTGATTCCAATAATTTCAAAAGCAAAAATAGTCCCTTCTCTTCAATTTTTGTTTAATAATTCTCATTTTTTTTACCTTTTAAATAAAGTTATTTATTGTGTTCTGTGAAGCAACTCATTGTGTTTTTTGGGTGGGTGACCATACAAATATACAAAATCATAACTATTTCAATAATTGCACTATTTTTCCCATTCGTTTTTGAGAGAATTATTTGAGGTGCTTATATACTATTTTCTTCGTTTTAATTTGTTTGTTGTATTTTTTTTAGTCCTTATAAAAAACATTATCTCTTTTATTTTTTGACACATGCTTAAGATCATAAGATTAAATGGTATTTTGATACATTCAACACATCTTTAGTTTAACACCCACACATCTTTAGTTTAACACCACAAAATTCAAAAGTCTTTTACTTTTTTCAAACTTCATATCAAGTCAAAATCAGACAAACACGTTGAAATGAGGGGAGTATATACTTCATCCGTCACAATTTAAGTGACTCTTTTCTTTTTAATTAGTCTTAAAAAAATTTTAATAATAACAATTTAATTTAAATTTCTTTATTTTACCTTAATGAGATGATTTATTTATAATCTCATAAATGCCAATAAGTTTACCATCTCAAATTAATAAGTTGTCATGTTTTCCTTTTCAAAAGTTATTTGCATAATAGCTTTGCCTCTTGTGTGTAGGACTCTTTCCTGAGTCTGGAGCCAAAAGGGCAAGTTTTTTTCTTAAAAAAAATAATTGGTATACCAAAAACAATTTTAACCAAAAGGGCAAAATCGCTACCTAGGAAGCAATATCTTTTAACGATGTGCATGCCGTCATAAAATTCATTCAAAATTGCTGTTGGAGCAGCGATTTTGTAAAAAAAAAATAATAATAAAATAATATCGCTGCCAGGGCAGCAATTTATGAAGAAAAATAAATTTTTTTCCTCAGCAGAGTTTTTCTAAAAAAGAAAAAAAAAATTGTAAATCGCTGCATCAACAGCGTTATCCAATTTTTTTTTAAAAAACATTAAGGAAAATTGCTGCCAAAGAAGCGATAATTTTAAAAAAAAATTAGAAAATTTCTGCCATTGCAGCAAATTCAGTTTTTAAATTAAAATGGCTACAAATTTTATTTTATTTTAAAGAAAACGCTGGATAGATTTTAGAGATTTTTTTTTTTTGAAAAAACGCTGCTTCAGCAGCGATTTAAGATTAATTTTTTTTTTTAGGATAACGCTGCTAAGGCAGCGATTTTACAAAAAAAAAAAAGATTTTTGGCCAAAATCATTGCTGGAGCAGCGATTTTAAATAAAGGTTTTAACGGCGTGCACGGCGTTAAAATATATCGCTCCTTCAGTAGAGATTTTGCCATTTTGGTTAAAATAATAATAATAATAATTTACCGTTTATGTTTTTGTGAAGAAAAAACTTGCCCTTTTGGCTTCGAACTCACTCTTTCCTTAGCTGCACCTGGTACAATAACTTACCATGTTGTTTGGTTTCACTTGCATTGCTTAGCTGAACCTGGTTTTCCTATATCTTTGTCTATCATAATAAAAAAAAAAATCGTAGTGAAAACGTATATTCATTCATGTACACATAGTCAATTTATCAATTTCCCTCATTTTGATGATAAACTATGAGGAACTATGCAAGTGTATATACATCACATCACCTAACCTCATACTCATAACTGACATAGGTTTTCAAGTGACGGTACTTGTGATTTTTCGGAATATCATAGGTTAGTTTCTAAAATAGTCTAGTGGTAGTATTTAGAATATATAAACACCTTATAGAAATATTTAGATATTCTAGAGTAGAAGATAAAGTTACTAGAATTTTCTTATAGATCGATATTCTAGATATGGTATTTGTAGAATATAATAGAATAGTCTAGATCTTGTAGTATCTAGAACCATCCATAGATAAGTATTAATGGGGGATGATCATGTATATTTGTATTCAACCCAAAGACAAACCCAAATCTAATAGTCTTCTTCCATAATCAAGTTTTCCTATCCAAAATCATATCTTTCTCCTTTCAGAGTTTCCTCTTCTTAGTTGAATCTTCCGATTTTAGTTAACGATCTTAGGTTAGTAGAAGGTTTTCTGAATTATACTTTTCTTTTGTTATTCTCTACATAGTATCAAAGTCACAACTGTTAATTGGCTTCTGGGTTTCATTTCAAGATTGGGTTGGTGGTAGATTCAACTAGTTTGGGTAGATGGATTTTAGTGGTTGTGTTATTGGCCTTTGACGTGTCCTGTTGATTTGTTACACATTGCAACCCACATATAACAATTGTTACGACCCGTTTTTAAACTAGTTAAAAACGTCTTATAACTTGGCTATTTATTATTTTGAAAACAAAGAAGATAGAGGCGCCACTTAATTTTAGAAAAATTAAGAAAACCATTTACAAATGTAATTTTGAAATAAAGCATTTTGATAGACCAAAGTCGGGTAAGTATTCAAGCAATCTTCTAAGGAAGATTTTACACACCTTAAAAAATCTGCTAACACGCAGTTGACCGACAGATTTTAAATGCTTGGCTAATTTTTTACTTGTGAAAACTAAAACTTATTTTAAAAATATTTTTTAACATAATAATTTATCAGTCCAAGAGATGGTACTTTTGTTGGTCTTCTAGACCTAATCTCATATTCCATCAATCACAAAACTATAGTACCAATAGACGTATGAGCCACAAATATTATGTCAAGTTAGCTGATCAATCTCTGTGATTCCTTGATCAAAACTTACATCTTGAACAATTCATCCTTACATATCAGGAAATAGATCTAGCACTCATAATGAAATAGGCCGTTACATTTTGCTAGAGTTGTTTTTTGTTTTAACTGGGGATATATTTGTTCAAACGTGTCAAAAGAGTAGTTGATTGTTAGTAGTTTTTAAATAGGGGAAAAAATGACAAATATGCCTTCGAATTTTGACAAATGGTATGTATATACCCTCCGTTATACTTTAAGGATGTATATACCTTTAGGACCCGTTTGGTAGGCGGTATTAATTTGAATAGTCTTTGGATTAAAATTTAGTCCAACAAAAACATTGTTTGGTTAGTTTCTTTAACTTAATCAATGAATTGGTTATACCTCATATGACTTATGAGGTCTATTTTATCCCTAGAAAAGGGAGGGATAACTAATCAAAGTCTTAACAATCCTTGAATAAGACCTCTAGATGACTAAGCTATCCCCCAATCCTTTTTTCTAAATTTCTTTTGTAATTCAGTATCCTTTTTTATTTATATTAGAATGATTATAAATGTTCGAAAAATTCTCCAAATCCTTCAATGTAATTTGATGATTTCACAAACTAATATTTTTTTCCATGTTTGATTTGTTATATTGAGTTAATTTATTTTGGACTTTTCTTTAATGTAGTTCGTCAATTGACCACTTGAACTATTTGTTTTTTTAATAAGCTTCAGGTATTTGAACAATTTAAGTAGCCTTAAATCTGTTTTAAGTTAAAGGTATATTTCGCCAACAAAATATTAGAAATACACCGTGCTATCAAGGATCTCTTTAGTGACACATCACACCTCAAAATTAATAATATTTTTTTAATACATTTTTTAGTATTTAACTTGACTAGTTAAATGAAATAGAAAATTCTATAAAAATTCAAGGATATAATTGTAAAGAAGATTTTGTCAGAGATTTATTCTCAAATAATTGAAGTGAGAAAATTGTAAACATGATAGTAAAATTATTCTTCTCCTACCCTAGTTAGAAGGCCACAAGAAAATAATATTGTCTGATAATTATCTACCTTGACACATTTACATGAAATATGAATCTCATAATAACCCAAGGATATAATAGGAAAACAGCTTTTTGTACCAAACGACCCCTTACTATCAATATTTTGGTATGTGTATACCCTTAAAACTAAGGGCTAGACATGTGGCTTTATCTCAATAAATTTATCTGGTTTTTTTTTTACTCAAAAATTAATAAACTCGCCCATCTTCCATAAAATTATCCACCCATGACCCAATTATAACCCAAACCCTATATCTTGATGACCCAAAACAGTCTTCCAATACCACCACCACCGTCGCCATTCTCCCTATTTCCGGTCATATGTATAAGAGCTCTGGAAGAGTTATCAATGTCATTCTTTTGAAGGGAAAAGAAAGGAAAACAAAGCTATCATTACAAGCCCATTTATTAGCAAATGCATCAATTTCAATTGCCCGACTGAATCTGAATATTAGATGACCAAGAAGACCATTTTAGCTTGAAAATGTAAGTAACTAATAACAACAGTCAGAAGCCAAAAGGGCAAAAAAATTGAGCAAAATTTCCAAAAGGACAATAAAAGTTGAGGATCCAACCAAAAGGGTAACATTTGGATGGAAAGATGGATGCCGTTGAATTGTATGTTGACATGTGCCTTACAACATAAAAAAAAAATGGCGCACTTTTTTTAAAAAACATTAATATTCATTCTCCATTATTTACTCAATAATTTTGTTGTTGTACTGTCATTTTTTTTTTCTATTTCACTATTTATATGTAAATAAAAATGTAAATGATGCAGATGCATCAAGTCTAATAGTTATATATATATATATATATATATATATAATTTGATAATATTGAGGACAAAATATAGGGACATGAAAAAAAACATGCATTTTCAATGTATCGTTAAGTTCTGTCACGCCT
>NC_064285.1:66744056-66781027 GCF_019186545.1 Solanum stenotomum
ATGACTTGAGAAATCGGGTCGTGACAGTGAGTTCTTTGTGTGGGTTGATCCTTTCCCCCACACACCAAGCTCATTTTATGATTGAGAAAAGATTGTATTTGTTGTTGAAGTTATTGTTGGTTGTGGGACATGATTGGGTTGTGTATTTGAGTTGTAATCTATTGTATGTTGAGAGATTGATGATCCTTAGTGTTTGGGGTTAAATCTATTGAAGTAAGGATGGTTTAGAGTTGAAGAAAAGAGGGAGAAAAGTTGAGTTTTATGGGCTAGGGATTGGCGCGTCGCGCCTGCCAGCCTGCCCCAAGAGGGGCTCTGAAGCCCAGCCCTTGGGGCGGCACGCCTCTCAGAGCGCCAGCAGGTGCCTTCTGAGCTTCGAGGGCTGGCGCTTCGCGCCTTGCAGAGCGCCAAGGACACAATGTTCTCCTTTTCTTTCCACACTTTCTCATGCATGTTCCTAGGTGTTATACCTATGTTCCCTAGTTGTTTCCAACACTCTAATGTACATTTAAACCTCCCGAACTCTTCTATAAACATGCGATTATATGTCTTGAATCCATAATCCGATTCAAGGCGAGTTAGGATCAAAGTTAAGGGAAGTTAGAGTCAAGTCAAGCGAGGTTTAAAAGCAAGTTCAAGTAAGTTTTTAAAGTTATTCAAGAGTCTTTATTGAATGTTTTAACTTCATTTAAGGCTCAAGTTTCCAGTCAAGTTAAATCAAGAGTTTCAAGTTCAGTTAAGAGTTTCAAGTTGAGTAAAGAGTAAAGAGTCAAGAGTTCCAAGTTGAGTTCATTTCTCAAAGTTATTAAGGAACTATGTATTCCCAAAGAAGTTTTAAAGAAATGTTTGTACATTTAAGCAAGGTTGGAAACTGAGATTTCCAAATGAGCCTTCGGGCTAGTTTTTGAGTAATTATTTCAATCAGCAGGGAGACATATGTTTTAAAAACATAAGAGTCAATTCATTTTTGAGAGTAGTATCGAGCACCAAATTGGGGGAGGTTTCAAAGAACCCACATCCCCCATAGAACCATGTTAGCCACCTTGGGTAGAAAAGGATCATACTTTTTAGATGAATCCTTTTTCAGATAGACTAGTGGATCCATTAGGCAGTTCAGGTCTTATACCTTTGGCCGGGTATAAGATACTCTGGCAGCATGAGGTGGATCGATGTATCATCACTATAGCTCTTGTGTGATGGTTGTCGGTTAGAGAAACTCCCACAGCAGTTATTGTATTTTCATACACATACATTATTGTATTTCTATATACATCTCAGGCTTATTGTGTATTTGTACACATACAGAGTTTATAGTATGTTTTAAGCAGTCTTACGTTATATCGCACTTGTTTTAAATTGCCTTATATTGAAAGAAGTCAGTCAGGTTGAGTTGGGTTGAGCAAGGTAAGCTTTTCAGTTTCTTCCAGATTTCCTTCTAGCCTATGTTGCTTAGTTTTCCAGCTCGCATACTCGTACATTCCATGACTTATGCCAGTTGGCCTGCATCTTATTATGATGCAGATACAGGTACCCCGGATCAGCATCCTGCACATCGTTGATCCAGCTGAGCACTCCAGAGTCAGTGATGAGCCTCCTTGCATTCAGGAGGACTCAATTAGTTTGTGTTCTTAGTTTTGTTTTATTAGGGTGTTGCGGGGTCTGTCCCAACATCCATCTCAGTATTTAGAGGCTTCATAGACAGTCAGTCAGTTAGTATTGAGTCTCTCATCTATGTATATATGTAAATATTTTATTTTGAGATATGAGTCGCCTTTGTGGCCAGATTTTATAGATAAGTTGTTGTGTAATATTTGCATTGCATGAAGTTATTCTGTTAAGTTGGGTTTCCGCTGAGTTAAGAAAGCCAGACCAAGGGTTTGCTTGGGGCCAGCGATGGTCTCCGAGTGCCGGTCTCGCCCAGGGTGTAGGCTCGGGGCGTGACACGAAAGACTAACTCAAGCATACAAAGCTTAAAAACTGAATAAAAATTCATGAAACTCAATTATAAAGCTTTAACTCAAATGAAAAACTCTAAATAAAAATAAATTTTTCAACTCACCTTAAAATAGGCAACTTTAGTCTTTAAAACATTTAATAAAATAAATGAACAAACTTCTGAAACTTTATTGTCTATCTATGAAGCCTCTAATTGACAAAGATGGGAGTCGGGACAAGACCTATGACTTCCTGACAAAACTGAAAAGTAAATGAAATCCTCCGGAAGCAAGGAAGCTCACCATAGCTAATTCAAACTCCATGTGGTATCAACGAAACTCCTGTTGATGATCCCGAATACCTGAATTAGCATCATGAAAGGATGCAGGCCAAATGGCTCAGTACATGGAATGTACGAGCATGTAAGGGGAATTCTAAAGCATAACATAAGCTTGAAACTTGATAAAAAAGGAAACATACTTACCTCTTCTCAAACTTACTCAACTCAAGGACTACTCAAGGATACTCAAAACTACTCAAACTTACTCAACTCAAAAGTACTCAAGGATAAGATACTCAACTCAGTAATAAGGTTCTCAACCCAGTGAAACTCAACAATAAGGTAGGCGACACAATGAAGCACATATTAACTCAAGATACTCAACTTGAATGTACTCAACTCAAGATACTCAACTCATGATACTTAAGGATAAAACAATAGTAAAAGATGCAATATATATATGGAAAGCTGTAAACCATAGATAACAACTCAATATATTGAAAAATAAAATAATACTCAGTGTGTATATAAAAATACAACATAACTTCAATGGGAGTTTTTCTAACCGACAACCACCACTATGAGCCTAAGTGATGATACAACGTCTTGCCCACGCTGCCAAAACTGTCCTATACTTTGCTGTCATATAGAACGTCTTAACTAAGTGGATCCGCTAGTCTATGCTAAAAAACACTAAGGAGTCATCTAAAAAGTATTATCATTTCTACCCATAATGCTACATGGTTTATGAAGACATGATTTATCTGAACCCAAACTCGTTTTCATATCGGTGCTCGATACTACTCCCAAAATACTTAGCTCATATGTTTAAAAACATAACTTTTTCTTTGATTTGAGATAATTACTGAAAAATCTTTCTCTTAAAAGAGATGATACTCAAACTGCTCAAAACTCTTTGGGAAATCTCAGTTCCCTCTCTTCTTAAATGTGAAAACATTTACTCTTGGGAATACTTAGTTCCTATATTTCATTTTAAAGAAAATGAACTTTACTCTTAATCTTTACTCAACTAAAAGCTTAAGTCTTAAAACAAAGTTAAAACATTTGTAAAAGATTTCTTAAAATATGGTTTATGCCGAATTATAGACGTGAATGACTCAATGCAAGGTTTTCAATAACCATAGATAGAACTCAATACTTGGAACTCAATAACTTCAATGATACTACTCATTTCAAGAATGCTCAACTCAGAGAGTTCATGCAGAATTATGAGCATGAACTACTCAACTCAAGGACTCAAAGATACTTCTCATCTCAAGATTGTTTGACTTATAGGGTTCATGAAGAATTATGGATATGTATAACCCTACTCAAGGACTTCATGGGTAACATGTAATAGTCCCATGATTAGGAATATAATCTCAAAACAAGATTCGGAACTCAATACTCAAGACTTAGAACTTGAAGATACTACTCTTTTCAAAGATACTCAACTTATGGAGTTCATGCGAAATTTATGGGCATGAACAACTCGACTCGAAGGTCTACATAACAACATGGAACTCATGTAAACGACTCTTCTCATTCTCATACTTACTTACTCAAACTTAGTTCGAATTGATAGTTGATCTCAAAGAATCCACAATTGAACTCAAAGACTTTCTTAAACTCTACTCTTAACTTGTTTTTGAATTTGGATTATGAATTCAAGAGTTATGGTTTGTGATCCGAAAGATCTCGTGATGACAAAGTAGACTAATAAATACATTCTCCTCATTCATATACTCACTTACCCGAGTCTTGAAACAAGTTATTTAAATTTGTAGAAGACTCCCCAAAAAGATTCAAAGGGACTATCTCAAATGTTCGGAAGAACTCTTCAAGGCTTAACTCTTAACTCTACCTTAAATTTGAATTATGAATTCAAGGTTATGATTCATGTTCATGGATGATTTATAGATGTTTAGAAGTCATTTAGATTAGTTAGAATCAATAGGAAGTGTTAGTACACTTTAAAATAACTTAGATAGGCTAAACGATGGAAAAAAGGGTGGGGGCAGACAACCCGGGCGCGTTTTTGGCGCGCCACGCCAGCCCCTAAGTTACTGGAACCCAATTTTGGTTCACTGCCCCAGCCTTCCTGGCACTATGGGAGTGCGTCGCGCCAGCCTTCCTAGCGCTACGGAGGTGCATCGCGCCAGCTTTCCCCCAGGTGAATTTCTGACGAATTTTCTTCTCGTTTTCTAACCTTAAATCGCTTTTAATCGATTTATTTTCTCAAGTTTTCCTTAGATTCAATTACCCCAACCTAAGTACACACTAATCCACTCAAAACAATCACTTTCATCTCAAGAAATCATCAAAACCCCAACGAAACAAGATTTAGAATGAGCTTCAAGAACACCCATCAAGAACTTAAACCTTCAACTTTCTTGAACGAATTTACGCTGAAAGAAAACATGATTCGCGCGTGGGTGAAAGAACCCAACACTATGGAAGCTTACATACCTCTTAGGGATCAAACCCATGACAAAAATCCGCAACTAAACTCAAGAACGTCGACGAACGCCTTTATCCTTTCCTCTTTTCTCTTCTTTTCTCTTCTTGAACTCTCAACTAAAACCCTAGGCATATATTGGGATTATAAAACTGAACCTAATAGGATTAGACCCTTAAAACATTACTAAAAATGAATCAAATCTGATTGGGTATGGAAAAGACCAAAATACCCTCTAGAATCCGGTTTTGACTTTCCTTAGCTAGACAGCCCAACTTTAAATGGACATATCTCCCTCATACGAACTTGAAACTGAGAAAACTCGGTGGAGTTGGAAATATAATTCAAAGATATTTCCTACGGTATCTGGTAGCACACCTAACTCATCCCGAGCTAGGAGTTATGGTTGTTTGAAGTCGACCCAAAACTCATACTTAAGCATAACTTGCAAAATTTCAGATTTTGCTATTTCCAATTTAGTTCTTTTTGGAAATCAAGGTGCTATATCTAGTGACCTGACCTTAATTTTTTTTAATTTCCTCGATAAAATCCTACTCACAACAAAGGATGGTTCAAGTCTTAGCTCAAAAAATTTTTGGGGTGTTACAACATTGAACATTCACAAAAGAGTCTACAGTAATATTTTGTGCAAAGCTTATTATCCAAATCTTCGGTTAAATTTTCTGAATTGATAATCACGTGCAATGTACGTGTCGAAAAACTAATATAAATAAACATATAATTGATGATTATAATCATATGAAGTTACCTTAAATAGCCTAATATAACTTGAGCATTCTGTAAGAAAAATATTCTCCTTCAATATTTTCTACGGTAATCATTGCTTAAAGACAATTGAAAAGAAAATCCTCCAGTAAAAGCAGAAATTTATTCATCAATTGAGTGTTTAAGTAAGTGTACTAAACTTGTTATACCATCACATAATCTAAAAATGTAATTAACTTTGTGAAGTAGGTCAAAAGAGTGGCTACTATTTCACAGAAGGTGTTAAAAGTGGTTATTCACTTAATATATGATTGACTTTTTTTTGTTGGCTGGTCAAAATTGGATTTTGGGGATTTAGTTGTATTTGATGATCCAATTACTTTGTGGAGACCCCTCCTTTCTCTGGAGTTTTATGCCCACCTTCCTACAATCCTCTTGGATTATCCGACTCCCATTATCTTCATTCGAGGGGTGGACATCCCATGGATGCCCATTTTGTGAACTTAGCACTGGGCCTGCCGGAGGTTCCTCATGAGTCGTACATGGATAAGCTGCGAGAGATGGACCTTACCTGGCTAAAATTATGCTGGTAGAGGAGAAGTATTGGGAGTAAGTCAGATGGATCACCACAGAGAGGCTCACTAGCCACTACTACTCACCCAATGCCCAGAGGTGGTTGTCTCTGTTATGCTGAAGGATGCGTCCATCGGGCAACCTTACCGATGTAACCTATCCCCGGGCCCTATTGGTATCTTGCAGTATTGCTGGGATCCCAGTGAATGTGTGGGAGCAGATAGTGTCTGAGTGGAACGACTTCTACCACGGTACTAAGAAATCACCTTTCCTTTCTAGTTTAGTTTCTGTGCTTTATAGGCGAGCAGGGGTACCGTATGTACCACGAGGTGGAGCATGGTGATGCATTCATTGTTGAATAGAACTTATTACCTCCAGAAGGCTTCAACCTTAGATACCTTTATCATGATCCATGATTGGCTTCTGGAATATCTTTCTACAATGAAAATCCCTGTAAATTTGATACCATTTCATTGTCACTCGACAATACAATTTACTGTCCATTCTGATCTTTGACAATCAACAACCTGTAGATTAATAATGCACTAATAATTAACCTGTAAGGTTTTAGCACAATAAATTCTCATATGGGCATATGTTGATCCTTCCTTTTCCTTTTTTCTTAACTTGTAACAAAGAAATCATTGTGCAACCTTTTCTGTAACAAAGGAACCTCAATATTCATTAAGTTCTTGTTTGCTTCGTAGCCCATTTTGTTTTTTGCTAGAGTAGATTAGTCTCCTATCTCAACCACATGCATATGCTTAAATTAGTATTTCAGCCAATGTAGAATCACAAGGGACAATCGAATCAACTCGGAACAAAAAGGGGAATTGCTAGAATAAAAGGTAAAAGCCATCCAAAATAAACAAGGACATCAAAAATTTAAAGCTACAAGAATGTGGCATTCACATATTGTAGCATTCCACTCACCATACAAAGAGTCTCTTCAAGAGTATTAGCTTCTTATTTTTGTATTCTTAGTGTCTTTTTCTTCAATCACATGAGCCTTTAATTATCCTCTAACATCAGCATCGCTGGATTCCAAACTATTTCTTTATACGGCCTCATCTCGAACTTCAACATTGATTTCTCATGTGAATGCTATATTAAAGTTGTCCATGTCTCTTTTTTATGAAATGTTACCATAAATCTTACATTTTCCCGGGTAAAAGTGAATGTGATTCTTGTAACACCCCGAAAATTTCTAATCTAAGAGCTGAACCATTCTTCATTTATGTATAAGATCGTAACGGGTGACTCTTAAATTGTGCTTAGGTATTAATCTCAATTATTTAGTGTGAGAATAAATTTAGAGATGAATTAAGGTGATGAGAATCCCCTAGCACAAAGTTGAGTTGAAAGCTTCCTTGCCGATTAAGTTTTGATATAAGATTCTACTTGAGTCAACTTCAAATGACCATATCTCTTAGAATATGAAGAGTTATGTAACCCATAGTATAACACCCCGGGAATTTCTTATTAAGCTGAGGCACAAACTATTCTTTATTTACATGTAAGGTCGTATTAGGTGATTCTTAAATTGCTCATATGTGTAAAATAAATTCTTTAGTGTGTAATGAATTTGGATATGAATTAAGGTCACTAGAACCCCCTAGCACAAAGTTGAGTTGAAAGCTTCCATAACAATTAAGTTTTGATATAAGATTCTACTTGGGTCAATTTCAAATGATCATATCTCATGGAATATAAAGAGTTACATGACCCATAACCTATCACATTAATGGTATTTGAATATTCTTTCCAAAGCCACCAATTTTGCTTCAATCTGAGCTCCAGTGCAGTGATGAATTAGCCGGCGGAAAAATACTAAAAATGGTCATTTTTGTCTTTTTACCTCTAAGAAACCCCTAAAATAATTTCTTGACTAATTAAAGGCTCAAACCAATCAGATTTTCATCTCTTAGTCAACACTCTTCTTTGTCAAATCCTAAGGCAAAACCCTAAGGAAAAATCAAAGTACAAGACTTTCATTCAAGATTCATTCAATCTTTTTCAAGATTCTTCTTCAAGGGAAGTCCTTATCCAAGAATTCCATTCTTTCCAACTAAAATTCCTTCATACAATTATGAAACACTAATGAAAATTATAATTCTTGACCATAGAGATTTCAAGAAACTAATTCAAGAATCTCAAGAAAGGTTTTCTTGATTGTTCTCCTACGAGTTAGGGTTTCAAGGCTTCTAATCAAGTTCTTCTTCAAGATTCTTCAAGAACCTTGTTCTTTCAAGTATGTAAGGCTATCATAGTATTGGACTAGTTCATCCTCACACCCTATTTCTACTTTTAAATCAGTAAAAGAGTAATCTAGGGTTCTATCCCTTGATTTGAGTAATCTTCAGATGAGTTGATTTTGAGTTCTTCTTTTGGAAATTATATTCCTAATTATTGAATTGATATATGTTATAGATTTATTAGTTGATTCATTCATGTTTATATTTCTGCATGAACCCTATGAATTGAATATTCTTGAGATGAGTAGTATCGTTGAGTTCTGAGTATTGACTTTTCTATATCGTTACTGAGATCCTTGAGTTGATTCATTCATGTTTATATTTCAGGATGAACACTATTTTGAGTTATAATGTCACGGACCAGAGGTATACCCTAGAAGTAACACGGCGTACTTGACCCCGAAGGGATCTCATACAAGCCCTTAGCATATCATGAACATAAGATAATATAAAATACGAAAAAATTTTAAAATTTTTTTACAATCGATGTCATTTTCATAAAAGCAAGCGAAAGTCTTTCTATACTTTGTTTTAAACCAACTAATACAAACTTTAGAATAAACTCTTGGGACACAACCCATACAATAGTCTCAAAACATGAAATAAAAGACATAAAGTAAATGGTGGGTTTTGTTCTCAAAGCTATGAGGACTCACCAAGATCTTCAACTCCTTAGCTCCTTAGAAACCTATCTCCAAAATAGCACTCAAATCTCCAAACCTTACATTTGATTAGAATGTAGGCAAAGTATGCGTTAGTACAAAATGTACTAAATACGTTAGCTAGCATAATCATAAGAGCATAAGACAAGGGTTAGTCAATATAAGACATAATCCAAAATCATATGAAATACTTCATGAAATATAAAATATAAGCATAAGAGACAATATAATAACCATAATAGGCAAAATCTCCAACATAAGCATCATATCAACATTATTTGACTTTTAGTCATATATACCATAATAGAACCATTGTCAAGTAACCTCAAAGCACACTTGTGCAACACATGAAAGGCATCCCGTACTACCCTTCACACTAAGCATAACCTTGAAGTCATCCTAGTCATACTTACCCTCCTTGGTCTCATTATTAGCTTACTTCTCATAATCAAAGGAATCTATCACCTTTAGTCAATCATATCATGGAAGGCAACTATAGCAACAATCCATCAAGCACACATTATAAGCACAAATCATAAAAACTAGAAAAGGAACGTACCATAGATATCTTCAAAGCATACTTGTGCAATGCATAAGTAAGATCCCATACTCTTACCCATACTAAGTAAGCTTCTTAAGTACCCATAGTTCACAACTCATACTCTTATCTATACTACTACACTATTCGAGACACAAACCTTAACCGACATAGACCATGTGAGCTAACATGGAATCCAGTGTCTACCCCACACCGTAAAGGGGTCGCTCTACTTGCCGAGGGTAGAACTATACTCTTAGCTTGGGTGAAACCAATAGCTAAGTAACTTATGTGGGCATATAGTTATGGGATAAGGAGATTGCTTCTAGAAACCTGGACTCAACTATGGTAGAATGTTTCCATCTCATGAGATACCTACTTTGGGAACCCGGACTCAATTAGTGTAAAATGAATCCATTTGGAAAGCCGGACTCAACTAGTGTAAAAGCTTTCAAGGGGAAGCCGGACTCAACTAGTGTAATAGCTTCCATCTCATATTCATATCCACTTGGTGCTAGGCATTAAGTCCCATTGAGTTAACATTAAGTCTTGACTTAAGTTCATGGTTGTGGAAGAATGTCTTGACACTCAATCCAACCTAACTCATACTAAAGCTCCTAATTCAATAGGTGAGACTAGTCTTCAAACCTTAGAATCAATATATGTGACAAACCTTTCACATTTTATCATGATAGTCATGCCTAAGTGTGTATATGTAATTAAACTTTCAACAACAATACAACTAGGTCATGAGCACATTCACTTTACTCTCAAAGTGTCTCTAAAACATGTACTAAACTTCATACAATATGCACACTACCATGTATTTCCCCTTTCTAAGGTCAAAACTAATATTAAATCAACACATCTAGAATAACTACATAAAACATGGATATTCATTTTCATAATTCTAGTTCAATTACTACAAGTCTAATCCCCTACTTCACCTCCTTGAGGTTCAATTCTTACTTTCAATCATCCCACCTAGGGTTCAAGCACTAGACATGGATATCCTCATAACCCATGTAATTCTATCACTTTGTGCATCCAAGTAATTCATGAGGTAGATTAGGTAGGTAAAGATCTTCTACCCTAACTCTATCCGTTAAGCTTCTATTCTCTTTTAGACTTCACTCTCAAAGCATTAGCTTACAAAGTTCATCACATTGGATTTGCCATTAAAACCCTAGAACCATTACTAAGTGAGAACCCATTTCATGTCAAGTTCATACTCATGCCTAATATCATGTCTAGAATTCTAAATTAGACAAGGATATCATCATAACTCAAGTGACTCTATCACTTCCTACCATCTATTATTGATAAGGTGAATTAGGTAGATAAGGGTCTTTCATCACCCTTTTATTCACATGGAGGTTCTACTCTCAAAGCCTTGGCATCTATAATTAGTCATCTTAGCTTCACTGTAAAGCCTTAGTGATCAACATTCACAACTATAAGCCCTACACTCAAGCTTTACTTCTTACTACATTCATTCATACCTAGATTTCAAGGTATTTTAAGCATATTCTTAATTACTAGGTGATGCTAGTCATAATTGATCATAAAGGTTCAATTTCAAGTCAAGATCAATTATATTCATTAAGGTCTAGTTCAATTCATGATTATATTTTCCTAACCTTGAACAATTACTGCACATGACATTGACTTAATAAGATCACCTATGAACCTTCAATTTCACCTCTAATGGCATAAATCCACAAAATATCACATTCATCAAATAGACTAGGGTTAACCATATAAATCGCATGAATTCATCATAATATCATAATTCAATGTTAATACAATCATAATTAGGTATTATCCATTAGATTGGAATCATACCTAAACCCTACCCACAATGTAGAAGGAAACCCTAGCTAGAATTGGGTTTTTGACTTCACAATTGGGGGAAAACCTATGGGGCTCTATGGGTGGAAGAACCCATAGATGATTAATCTAACATACCTTAATTCAAATCCCTAATCAAGCTTGCTTCAATGGAGAAAAAATTGACTTAGATTACTGCCCTTCTTCTTCTTCTTCTTCTTCTTCTTCACTTCTAGAGAGAGGATTTTTGGAGAGAATTTGGGTGCTTTGGAGAATGAGTTAATTGATTTAGTTTAGGGGTCTATTAGGCTTATATAGGTGGTTTAATAACTAACTAACTGACCTCTCTTAACCCCTAATTAATTAATGAGTTAACCGTTATGCTCCTAACTTAAAACTAAACTTGAAAATCTGCCCCAACCCACGAGACCTCCACCCACGGACCGTGGGTGGGTCTACCGACCGTATTGGTCCTTCGTGTATGGAGTACTGAAGCTAAAAGTTGCAGGAAATCACAGGCCTTGACCCACGACTTGGAGCTATGGAGCGTGGATGGACCTACACCACATAGGTGCCATCCGTAGCTCACTAAAAATTGCAGATTAGGTACTTTTTTTTGGGGTCCTTGGGGGGGGGGGGGGGCGTACCATGATATTAAGCCCCTAAAACCTCTATTCTCAGTACGAGAATCATTTTGTTATTTTTAATCCTCATACCACACTCTAAAACTCTTTCGAAAAGCTCTAGAACTCTCTAGTTCAACTTACTAGTTTCCAGGGTGTAATATATAAATTTTGAGAATCTTTTTAAGCCAACATTTTTGTTTCAAACTGAGTTTTTGAGAGAGTAAAGAGAAGTATGAGAAGGATTTCTAACTAAAATTTGAGCAAGAGTATAAGAGAACAAAGTATTTCCCAAATGTTTCATTTTTACATAAAAAAAAATAGAGTATTATTTTGAGAAAAGTAAATGAGTTTTAGAAAGATTAAGTACAGAGCAGTTACCTCTTTTAAGAGGATGGTATGAGCAATTATCTCAAACTAGAGAAAGAATATGTTTTATACATTTGAGCATGAGTAGATATATCAGAAAACTACTCACAGAGAAGCAAAACATCTATTGCTCCCTAAAATACACGCAAGTGTACGTGGTCGCGTAACTAAAATAGATTCTTTAAAGAAACGAGTTATCGATCCCAAGGGACTTATGATCGATTTATATCTAACACTTAATTCTACAAATAAAATAAAAGTAACCTTTAAAGAGATGGTGATGGTTGTTAACTACTACTAATTTCACAATAAATAAAAGTAGCCAAGATTGAACGACTTTAAGATGATGTTTCAAGCAAGTAAAAGACAATTCCAGGGCTGCAACATGTGTTGAATCTCATGTATCATAATATCGGCTTAGAACTAATTTTAGTTGTCAAGTTACTGGTTTATAGGGTTAATTATATGAGTCGAGCTACACACCTCTCGTCGTCTACTCCAATTAGCTACCTTGCTACGCCGTTGAGCGGGGATAAATAGACTAACTGGCGAGCATATATGTTTCATCCTATTTCGTAACCAAGCAAGTTGTTCGTCTGGGTGTCACTCCTGAACACTAATCACCTCAATCAAATGGGTCGACCGACCTCTTTATATTCTCTGGTCTATCTAATCTCGCCTCTTTTGATTTTAAGATTAGACAGTATATTTATCTCATGGTGATCAAGCACGAAATACTAAAACAAGAATATAGAAGTAACTTATCATGACAACCAATAATTAATTCAAAAATCCTTTAATGATCAACAATCCATTCGTAGCTACAGCCCCAGAACTAGGGTGTTAGCCACTCATGCTATTAGAAAACCACAAAATACAATAGGTCATGCGATTTCTAGAAAATAAAAGAGTTAGAAGATCAAAGCCTATTACAAACGTTGATACTTGTTCTTGCACACCTAATAAAAGTCGAACCCTAACAATGGAGCGCTAATGGTCTATATATAAGAGTTGGGAAACTTGGTGACAAAACCTACTACAATTAGGAATCATATTTAACACTTTTTAAGTTGGAAAAGTCGGGATATGGCTTGGGTGTCGCGCCTCCATCGCGCCTGGAACATGCCCTAGTCATTTCAGTGTTGGTGCACCATGCCTGGTAGTGCGCCAGCCAGGCGCGTCTCATTTTCTCCTTGGTGTATCATGCCTCTTAGCGCGACTGAGAAGCGTCCCAGTCAGTCCAGTAGTGGCGCGCCGCGCCTCTCAGCACGCCAGCCAATGTGTCATTTTGCCTTAGTCATTTTTTTCTCCTTTTCATTTATTCTTCTCCAACTCAATTCCAATTTCTTTAAAAGTCCCTGAAACAACTAATCATGTGTGTTAGTGAACAAACATAACAAGTTAGATGAAAATCAAGCTAATAATTAAAGATCATTCTTTAATTCAATCAATTCATGGGTAAATATTGACAACTTAGGCATATAAATATGGCTAAGATCACCACCACACACTTAGACTTTTGTTTGTCCTCAAACAATCTTTAGACTATCAACTCTTTTTCACAACCATTGGACTTATCAACCCACCTTAAAATCAATCAAACATTTTTAATCATGATCTTGTAGTTCATAATGGATGAAACATTTCACAACATTTACACCAAGTTACAATACATGCTCAAAGAATGACTCTTTTACTTATTTTTCCGGGCTAATGCAAACTCATATAATCACATCAATTAGACAATCCGAACACATGCCATGAATGCCCTCACTTATTTGTGGTAGTACAACCTTTCACTCAAGCAATCATAATAACAACAAAGCCTATTTTTCAAACAATTAACTCACTCTCACAAAAGAAGTTCTTACTTCTCTCAACATACCATAAGCTTGCCCATAGTGTATTCTTACTTTCACCTTATATTTCTCAAGGAATCAAGAGGACTTTTATTTGGTTGTAATGTCGGCTTAAGGTAAGGGAGGGAATATTTGGGAATCATTTTAGTGACTACACCTTCCTAATGCACATGTCATTGTTTTGCCAACAACCTCCTACTTAGTTTTTCTTTCCTCCTAGTACACACTTCATGAATATTTATCCCTTTTTGTTGCTCCATCTTTGCCCTTTATTTTTTTTTCTCATACCTTTGCACTAGCCACCCTCACTCTAGATTTTAAGGTCCGAGTGAGGTACACATTATCCTTGATAGGACCAAGGCCAATGTTTAGAGCATATTTCTGAAATAGCCACCCTCAATTGAGTTTAGGTGCACATTGTCACTAAGGACCAGGGCCAAAACAGAGTTTTACTTATTCTTTTCTTTTCCACACACTTTAGCATTTCACCCTTTCTTATATCAACCAACAATTTTCAACCCTTCTTCTTAACATAGTGCATTAAGGATGTTATTAGGATCAAAAGAACTTGGTATCAAAAAAATGGGTTTCGGCTTATCATGTGGCTTATCAACAAACAAGGCTAAAAGATCAATGGGGATTCACTAGGAATAATTTCAATGGTAGCCATACAAGTAGAGTCAAGAATTGGCTATTTCAAAGAAACGCCTCAATCACATTCCTTAAGTCACATAAGCTACTAATTCAACACACACAAGGCAATTTTTAGATATCAAGTTAAGCAAGAACTAATCAACACTCACTACACATGGCATCATGACACATATAAGAATATATCAACTAACATGCTCATACAACTTGCATTATGGTATTACTACACAATTAAGCCCATTTATTTTTTTATATTTTGAGTCAAAACTAAGAACACATGCTTGTTACAAGGTTAACTATCGATTTCACTTTTCCAATTATGATTACCCATTACGTTTGGCTAACTTTTTCGGACATAGTTTCAAAAGACCAAGGTTGGTTTCTCAATCCTACTCCTCTATGTGACTAATTTTCCCTTAAGACCGTCGTCATCCATCCATCATTGGGAACTGTCACTCCTATGACGACTCTCAGACTCAATAAAGCAATAAAACTAGTCCTAGTCGGTTCAAAGGGACTATCCTCAGTAAAAGTACCGAAAACAAATGTTGAGGAACCTAAAATAATTTTTTTTTACTAAACTAACACTAGACTCGATGAGGCAGTAAACAACTATATACAACAGAGACATATTACCCACCCCACACTTAAAAATAAGCAATGTCCTCAGTGCACAATTAAAATAAAGTATAGAGATAGGCATACTCCCTCGGGCCTCTAGGCCTCGTCGTCACCTCCATCAAAAACCATTAATGTATTTGCCTCATCATTAACGGCATCAACATCATCCTCTTCATCCATCACCGTATCCGACATGGCCTCATCATCATCTAAGAGTTCCAGAAAGGCGGGACCAGACCTGTACAGAAAAGCTACACTCTCTATCAACGGATAGCGATCCGCTAATGTCTCCATATCCTCATCAGTGATCGGAGGTCCTCCTATCCGCAACTGCAATTCTGCCATGCCGAACATCCTGGCCATAATATTATCATCTCGGGCTTGCCTCTCTTGGACTGACAAGACAGGTCCATGAGACGTGTCCAGTGCCTTCGTCCTAGTCACATCAACTATCTTGCCTGTCAAATCAGGGTGGTAAGCAACAGACATGTTTTGCCTCAAAATTGCCACCTCAAATTACTTCTGAACTTCATCATGTTTTGCCTCAAAATTGCCTTAACATTAATGGGCATCCCTTCATCAACATATAAACCAAAACCACCATATCCCGCATTACCTCTGTAAGATGTTTAGCTCGTAGCAACATACTACACTCTATTTCAATCACACTCGGGCTACCTGATTAAAATTAGCAAAGTGGAGGGTATTACGCCTCCCAATATCTTTACTTCGCTCCTACCTAGCAGTCGACTCAACCCCACATAATGTATGTCGAATATCCCTATAAGGAGGTTTATCCTTCAAGCTATTAAACTCATCAGCTCATAGTTCGGAGTTCCCAAAAACTCATTCAGAATTCTAGCAGAAAATTTCATACCCTTACCCCTAACCGGCACAGTTTTATACTTGGTTTCAGTAAGCCAATTAGCATAGAACTCCCTAACCAATGTCAAATTGCAATCACCCGAATTTTCAAAAATAAACCTCAGTCCCAACTCAATCACAATCCGATAAATATAGGAAATTGTGACTGCAATCTTACCTCATTCACATATTCGTCACCCATATACTTATCTTCCTTTTGACATTCAAACAATTCCCAGCCATACCTTTGCACAACTTTTTTACCAAATTTTTTCACTGGTTCTCGGCCACTAAAGTTCCCGAAAGTTTCACCCTTCCTACTCTGCTTAGAACCTATCACATTCTTTGATTTTGGTGCCATTACAACTTGTTAAGAAGGACAAAAGAAAAAAAATCAAAAATTAGAGGGGGGTCGGGTATGGCAGTGAGTGGGTGGAAGAAGACAAAGAAAAACTAGAGAATAAAAGATTTGGATTGAGAAGGAAGTGGGTGAAGTAGAATGGTGGAGTGGAGATTTTGGTCTTTATAGGTGGAGGGGGGAATAAAGAAAGTTGGTTTGGGGGATGGGAGAAGTTTTAGTGGGAGTTTTAATGGAGGAATTTGGAGTTTAATGGAATAAGTAGAAGAGTTAGGGAAGAAGAATATGGGGAGGGGTCGGTTGATTTGAGAGAGAATGAGGGGAAGAATGGAAGTTTTAGGGATTTAAGGGGGGTTGGGTCGGGTAAACCAAGTCTAAACCCGATTTTTGACAATTCTTGATATTAGGGCAATATGGGTGCGATGTGTCGGTGGCGAGCCTAGAAAGACTCTTTCATCTTTAGGCCTTAGCTCACCGCACCGCTCAGAACACCAGCCTGCAAGTGCCATGTGTGATGGAGGGGCGACGCGCCAGTGTCGCGCCCCAAAAGGTGCTCTAAACTTCTATGCCAGGTGCGGCGCTCCATCCGGTGCGCCTGGCTCCAGGTATATTTTTATTTTTCGTTTTTCATTATTAAAAACTAAGTTACAAATAATGAAAAATGCTATCTACCTAAAACTATTAATCAAAAGAATTGAAACTACGCTAAAACAAACAGAATCAAAATTAAAAAATGAACTACCTATCTATTACATATTGTTCACGAGTTGCCTCCCCTGTAGAGCTTGATTTAACATCGCAGCACGACGTAGCTTGGATCATTCATCATTTAGCTCTAGATCCTCCCGATCACGATCCGAATCCACACCAAAGTAGTGTTTCACTCCCTGCCCATTTACCAAAAACGTAGGGCCAGTCTCACCTTTAAGTTTAGTAGCCCCATGTTGTGTCATTTTTACCACATCGAAAGGACCACTCCATTTAGACCTTAGTTTTCTGGGGAATAACCTCAATCTAGAGTTAAAGAGTAGTACCTTTTTTCTCGGAGTGAAAGTACGAGTAACTATGTGCTTGTCATGCCACCTCTTCGTCTTTTTTTTTGTAAAGCTTGGATTTCTCATTCACGTGAAGCCTAAACTCCTTAAGTTCATGCAGTTGATTCACTCTTTTTCTACCAGCCAAGCTTATTGGGCAACCTCTTAGTTGCCCAATAAGCTTGGTGTTCTAATTATGCTGGAAAATGACATGTTTTCCCAAATACTATGTGATAGGGAGAAGTCCCTATGGGTGTCTTATACACAGTCCTATATGCCCACAACACATCATCTAACTTCTCAGACCAATCTTTCCTCTGCGCATTCACCGTTTTCTGCAAAATTTGCTTCACCTCTCTATTCAAAACTTCCATTTGGCCACTCGTTTGAGGATGGTAAGCTGTAGCAACCTTATGCTGAATACCATACTTAACAAGAAGATTTTTAACTAGATGGTTAATGAAATGCTTACGTCCATCACTTATGATTGCTCTTGGAGTGCCAAAGTGAGTGAAGATGTGCTTCTTGATGAACTTTAGCACCACCCTTGAATCATTCGAAGGAAGAGCGACAGCCTCAACCCATTTACTCACATAATCCACAACCACAAGAATGTATTGGTTTCCACTAGATGGTGGGAAGGGACCCATGAAGTCAATACCCCACACATCAAAGATTTCCACCTCCAAAATGTTACTTAGCGGCATCTCATGTCTTCTTGAAATAGTACCCAACCTTTGGCATTTATCACAACCCTTCACAAAAGCAATTGAATCTTTAAATAAGAGGGCAAAAAAAAACCAGATTGTAATACCTTATGCGCCATGCGCTCTCCTCCATGGTGACCTCCATTGGGATAGCATGACAACTTTCGAGCACTTTTTGAACCTCATACTCCAGAATGCATCTTCTCATTACCCGGTCCACACCTTACTTGAACAAAAATGGTTCATCCCAGATATAGAAGTTAGCATTATGATTGAGCATTTTCTTTTGTTGGCTGGTTGCACCCAGAGGGTAATCTCCACTTACTATCAAATTCACAATGTCTGCATACCATGGCACTTGAGAGATACCTAATGCCATCACTTGTTCATCCAGAAACTCTTCCCGAATTTGCTCACCTTCATTCACATGGGAAAAATCCTCCAACCTAGACAAGTGATCATCTATTTGATTTTCCGTACCTTTCCTATCCTTAATCTAAAGGTTGAATTCTTGGAGAAGCAATATCCACCGAATCAGCCTTGGTTTAACGTCCTTCTTGTTGAATAGGTACCTAATAGCTGCATGGTCAGTAAAAACAATCACTGTAGTCCTACCAAATATGATCTAAACTTGTCGAAGGCGAACACTAGAGCTAGCATCTCCTTCTCAATCACGATCTAATTAGCCTGTGCAGAATCCAGGGTCTTGCTTGCATTATAGATCGAGTGGAACACTTTATTCTTTCGTTGTCCTAATACTGCATCCACTGCTACGTCCCTTGAATCACATATGAGTTCAAATAGTAATCCCCAATCAAGAGCAACTAAGATGTGAGCCTCAATTAATTTCCTCTTCAACATCTCAAAAGCTTTCAAGCACATCTCATCAAAGTCAAACTTCACCTCCTTCTCCAAAATACTGCACATAAGTCTTGCAATCTTGGAAAAATCCTTGATGAATCATCGGTAAAAACCTGTATGACCAAGTAAACTACGCACCCCTTTTACATAAATAGGAGGGGGCAATTTCTGAATAACTTCTACCTTGGCCTGATCAACTTGTAAACTCGATTTCGACACCTTGTGACCCAACACTATTCCCTCTCTAACCAAAAAATGACACTTTTCCCAATTTAGAACTAAGTTAGTGTCCTCACATCTAGCAAGTACTTTATCAAGATTCCAGAGACATACCTCAAAAGACTTCCCAAAGACGGAGAAATCATCCATGAACACCTCTACAAAGTCTTCCACCATATCATGAAAAATGACCATCATACACCTTTGAAAAGTCGTCAGTGCATTGCAAAGTCTTAATGGCATGCGTTTGAAAGCATAGGTACCATAAGGACAAGTGAACGTGGTCTTTTCCTGATCCTCGGGGGCAATTAAGATCTGGTTGTATCCGAAATACCCATCTAAGAAACAATAGTACTCCTGCCCTGTTAGTTGGTCAAGTATCTGATCAATGAAGGGAACGGGGTAGTGATCTTTTTGGGTAGCTTCATTAAGTGTCCGGTAATCCATACAAATTCTCCAACCGGTCACTGTTCTAGTAGGAATCAACTCATTTTTTTAGTTCCTTACCACTGTCATACCTCCCTTCTTGGGAACACATTGCACCGGACTTACCCATTTACTATTGAAGATCGGGTACACAATTCCAGCATCTAGCCACTTTATCACTTTCTTTCTTACCACTTTTTCATCAAAGTATTTAGCCGACGTTGATGTTGTGCACTTGGTTTGTGATCATCTTCCATTTCGATTTTGTGCATACATAATGTCGGAATAATCCTATGAATATCAACCATCTGCCATCCAATCGCTTTCTTCCTCCGCTTTAAGATATTCAATGTCGCATCAACCTATAATTCAGACAACTTTGCAGAAAGTATAACATGTAAAGTTTCATTAGCACCCAAATAAGCATATCTTAGGTGATCCAACAGAGTTTTTAGTTCCAACTTGGGAGCTTTTTCTATTAATGGCTTTGGTGGGGGCCCTATCTCACGATCTAATGACTCCGCTCGAAGCTTACGAGTGTCAACCATTGCTAGATTCAAACATGTTTCTATATCTTGAGCCTCAGTATCTCCATCCACCTCATGACTTACTAATACTCTCTCTATGGGATCTTTGGGCATAAGTACTTCTGATTCTACTATGTGATCAACCACAGTAATAGCAGACAACCTTATCATGTGCCCTCATAGTTAATTGACCAGTTGCTACATCAATCAATGTCCTACTCGTGGCCAAGAACGGACATTCCAAAATGAATGGAACTTCAGAATCGAGTTCAAAATCTAAGACCACAAAATCCACAAGAAAAATTAAGGAACCTACTTGAACTAACACATTTTCTACCACCCCCTCTGGCCCAGCAATGGATCTATCAGCGAGTTGGAGAATAACAGTGGTTCGTTTTTGACTACCTAACCCAAGATTTTGATACAATGACAAGGGCATCATATTTATACTTGCCCCCAAATCACACAACCCCCGGACATGAACACTTTGCCGAATTGTAATCTACACAGTAAAATTACCTGGATCTTTTAACTTCTTGGGTAGTCTATTTTGGATTCTAGAGCTGCACTCCTCAGTAAGTGCGACAGTTTCATACTCTGTGAACCTCCTCTTGCTAGCCACTATATCCTTCTCGTATTTAGCATACTTCGGGATACCCTGCAAAATGTCAACCAAAGGCAGATTAATGTGAACCTGTTTAAGGAGAGAGATAAACTTACCAAAGCATTCATCCTCATTCTGCTTTTTTAGCCTTTGTGGAAACGGAGGTGGTAATTTCTTTTGAGGAACGGGTACCTCAACATTGGAGTTTTTTACTACCTCTTCCAATTTCTTTTCTGTGGTACCTACTTCAGTGTCTTTCTTCTTTGGAGCTAGTTCCTCTAATTGTAACCCACTTCTAGTACTTACCGCATGCAGTTTCTTTGGGTTTGGTTTAGTATCACCGGGCAGCGCACCTTGGGGACGCAAGTTCAGAGAATTGGCTACTTGCGCAATTTGTTTCTCTAAACTCATTTGGGACATTTGGATGTTTTTGATGTTCTCATCTTGCTTATCTACTCTAGCATTTATTTTGGTCCCTATTTCAGTTATGAGCTTTTGGAGTAGCTCTTCATTGGTCATCCCCCCTTTTGGTGCACTAAGATTTGCTCTTTGGTTAGGATTTCGGTATTGTTGCCCGGCCCTTTGAGAACGGTATTGGCTAGCCCCTTTTGCCTAATTTTGGTTTTGGTTCCCACCCTATGAGAAGTTAGGATGGTTCCTCCAACTAGTGTTATAAGTGTTACCATAGTTTTGCTGACCTCCACCCCTTTATGCATTACCCAAATAGTTAACAGAATTTGGGTTTGCCTCACATTGCTCTGTTTCATGAGCTCCACTACCACATACCCCACACCAATTTGATGTCTGTTGTACCATGTTAGCCGGTGCTTGATTTAAGGACATCTGTTTGAAATGCATGGCTATATTGTGTTGCATCGCGTCTAATTTGGCATTTATGGCGGTGGCTTAATCTACATCCAAAATTCCCGTGGCTCTTTGGGTTGTGGTTCTAGGCATTTCTCCCTCATACCCTGGGTTCCCTTTGGAGAGTCTATCGAGTAAGTCGAACAACTCTTCACAGGTTTTTGTTAGGGCTTGTCCCCCCGCTGCACTATTCAAAAGCACACGTGCATTATAATCTAAACCCTCAAAGAAAGTGTGAGCAAGTACCTCATTAGTTTGCATGTGGTGCAGGTAGGCATTCAATATTTGTTTAACACGATCCCATGCTTGGTATATGTCCTTTCCCTGGTTTTGATTAAAGCTTAATATCTCACTCCCGTGCTTAGCGGTTTTCTTGGATGAGAAGAATTGACTCAAGAACTTCTTTGCTAGATAATCCCATGTAGTGATGGAGTTTGGTGTCTCAGAATCTAACCAACGTCTAGCAGATCCTAACAATGGGTACGGGAACAATGTCAGCCTCACATAGTCCGATGAGACTCTAGTTGGGTTGTACGTATCAGTAATATCTATAACGTTCGTAAGGTGGATTTGAGGATCCTCGTGGGGGAGACCCGTGAATTGCCCATTAGAATGGATGAGTTGTACCATGCCCTGGTTTAGTTCAAATTTACCCCTCGATGGAGGTTTCCTAATACTAGATGCCAAATTGGCTGTGAGTGGGACTGTCACATCACGGACGGACCTTGTGGGTACTATAGGGGGTACCTCTTGGTTATTCAAGTTCTCTTGGTTGTTCCAATTCTCTGGGTTATTCACGCTGTCTTGGTTATTATCATTATTGTTTTCCCGAAGACCTAAACCCAATTCCCTACGACGTCCTTGATTAGCCATTTTCCTGCGTTGACGTAAAGCTCTTTCAGGTTCGTTGTTTGGTTTGACAAGTTCTCCTTTCCGAGTCAGACCTGAAAGTCAAGTGCCTGCAATAAACAAGCTAAGATCAAATAATTAATACTTGAATATTCCAATTGTAGACTTAAGAAGACAGAATATAAATCAATTTATAAGTCCCCGGCAGCGATGCCAAAAACTTGTTGCTCCCCAATATACACACAAGTGTACGTGGTCACGCAAGTAATATAGGTTCTTTAAAGAAACGAGTTATCATTCCCAAGGGACTTATGATCGATTTATATCTAAAACTTAATTCTACAAATAAAATAAAAGTAACCTTTAAAGAGATGGTGATGGTTGTTAACTACTACTAATTTCACAATAAATAAAAGTAGCCAAGATTGAACGACTTTCAAATGATGTTTCAAGCAAGTAAAAGACAATTCTAGGGCTGCAACATGTATTGAATATCATCTATCATATTATCGGCTTAGAACTAATTTTAGTTGTCAAGTTACTGGTTTATAGGGTTAATTATATGAGTCAGGTTACACACCTCTCGGTGCCTACTCCAATTAGCTACCTAACTACATCGTTGAGCTAGGATAAATAGACTAACTGGCGAGCATTTGTATTTTAATCTATTTCGTAACCAAGCAAGTTGTTCATCCGGAAGTCACTCATGAACACTAATCACTTCAATCAAATGGGTCGACCGAGCTCTCTATATTCTCTGGTATGTCTAATCCCGCCTCTCTCGATTTTAAGATTACACAATATATTTATCTCATGGTGATCAAGCACGAAATACTAAAGCATGAATATAGAAGTAATTTATCATGACAACCAATAATTAATTCAAAAGTCCTTTAATAATTAACAATCATTCGTAGCTACAACCCCAGAACTAGGGCGTTTAGCCACTCATGCTATTAGAAAACCACAAAATACAATTGTTCATGCGATTTCTGGAAAATTGAAGAGTTAGAAGATCAAAATCTATTACAACCGTTGATACTCGCTCTTGCACACACAATAAAAGTCGAACCCTAACAATGGAGCCCTAAGGGTATATTTATAAGAGTTGGGAAACTTGGAGACAAAACCTACTACAATTAGGAATCCTATTTAACACTTTTTAAGCAAGAAAATTCGGGATATGGCTGGGGTGTCGCGCCTCTCATCACGCTTGGAACATTCCCCGGTCATTTCAGTGTTGGCGCTCTCCGCCTGGCAGTGTGCCTACCAGGCGCCTCTCATTTTTCTTTGGCGTGTTGCGCCTCTCAGCGCGCCTGAGAAGTGTCCCAGTCATTCTAGTACTGGCCCGCTGTACCTCTCAGGACGCCAAACACTGTGTTTTTTTGCCTTAGTCATTGTTTTCTCCTTTTCACTTGTTCTTCTCCAAATCAACTCCAACTTCTTTAAAAGTCCCTAAAATAATTAATCATATATGTTAGTGAACAATCATAGCAAGTTACATGAAAATCAAGCTAATAACAAAATATCATTCATTAATTCAATCAATTCAAGGGCATATATTGACAACTTAGGCATATTAAGATCAACATCCATATATCCTATGATAGTGTAACACCTCAAAATGAGAACTAGAATCGATCAAGGGAAGGAAAACTCATGAAGGGGTCCACAAGCAGTGAAAAAGACCACGACCCGTCACCCTGCTTATGTTGTTGCACCTAGCCTCTATCGATGACCACAGACGCCTAGATGGTCCATGGAGTATCACAAGGCCCGTGAGGTGGTCTGTGAAAATAGGCACAGAACCCTCCAAGCTACTGTGAAGGACCACAATTGCCTAAACGACCTATGGAGCTTCACACAGACCGTGAAGTTGTCCGTGAAAGAGGCTGATCAGGTTTTGGAGTCTTAGGTCAACTTGAAACGATCATATCTTTTAGAACAAAATAAATTAGGTGGCCCTTGACCTATCAAATTAAATTATATGAATTGATGACTTGGATTTAATTATATGCTTTTCAACAATTTTCATGTGAACCTATGTATTGATCTATAAATTTTGACTATGAACCCTAATTTACATGAATTTATGAAGAAGCTTGAATCCATGAATATGTTTCATGAAATTATGCATGTTTTTATGAAAGTAATATTTATGACTCAAGTAAGCTTATAGATGAAGATATCTATATGTTTTATAAAGATTGGCCACATGACGTGAATGACATTTAGATTTGCCTCAATGCTTTTTGGACTATTCTCCTAAATTAGGTCTTGATTAGTATGGTATCCAGATATGCCATCAATGATTATAGGCCACACTTTCAAAACTATTTCCATTAGTAGTAGGCATCTCCAGCATGAAGTGAATGACTATCGGCCTTAAAAGCTATTATGCAAAGATCATGGATGGTGAAAGGTTTTCTCACGCATGGTTTAAGGAGCTATCATATGATGTTTCTAGCTTGGATTAGTATCTTAATTGTACTTTTCCATGGATAATAAGTTAACATGAGCAAGATTAAAGACTATTCCATGGGATTTATGCTTAGCACTGAGAGAATATTGAGATGGAAGCTCTCCCGTAGCTTGAGGTCGGGTTTCTAGTAGAAATATCCTTATCCCATACCTATGTGCCTCCATAGGATGATTGTCTTAGTAGACATTAGCTAGTGGATCCACGTAAGATAAAAGTTCATGGTCCTTACCTTGGCAAGTAGGACACCCCTTTTCGGTATGGGGCAGACATTGGATTTCATGTTATAGCTCGAATGGTCTATATGTCGGCTAACGGTAAACTTCACACAAAAAAAACTAAGTTGATTTCTAATGTTTTATAAAGATTCCTTTATGATTTAAAGATGCATTGACCATGTTCATAATCTATGAATCTTCTTAAATGATTTTATTATGTTTTAACTTGGTCATGCATTCCACGTTTTCGATGATGTCCCTTTATGATCATGCCTCATGTTTTATTGCATTTCTCTCATACTTAGTACATTACATGTACTAAAACATACTTTTTCCCACATTGTTTCTATCATGCCCTGAGCTACCCCCAAGACTCGGACACGGGACCTAGGATCACAAATGACTCCAAGCAAACCCTGCTGGCATGACATAAGCATACTAAGAATAATAGTAATTGATGTGGAAGCTAAATCATGAAAATGAAAGTGATGGGGAACACCCATATACTAAACTGAATATATCAAATCTGAGAGTTTTAATACAAAAGAAATATCAAACTCAAATACTAAGCTGAATCTAACTATGTCTGAAATAAGCCTTTAAACTGACTAGAAATGTTAGGACATGCCCCAACTAGATCTAGCAAAACTCAAACTAAAGACTAAAAGCGATAAATATAAATATGTCACTAGTCCTCAGAGAATAAGGACTCACCATTAATGTTGCTGAACTGAAGATCTGGAACCGATCTAAGCATGATCTGGATGCTGAGAACCTGAACCTACATCACGAGAAGATGTAGTGCAGAATATGCATCTGTACTTGAAAGGTGTTGAGCATGTATGATAGAAGAAAGCTGAAATAAATATATAACTGAACAAGCAATAAAACAAGAGCAAATTTTGAACATGTTATATATACTGAATACTGAGCTAACTAAATGCAATGACCAATTTAACATGCTAAGATTTAATACTGACTATACTGAAATGTAGTCATTGCAATGGAGTCTGACTGAACTGTGGGAGCTACTAATAACCGATAATAAAACCACATAAGCTAAATATGGAGTCCGATGTATACGCCCCATCGAGAGGACCCAATACACCCGCCAAGGGTGTATAGGCATGCTGGCGTGATCAGTAAAATGGTGCCACAGAGGGGACTTACAACTTACGTGGCTCGTAGTTCTAGGACTATATGAGTGACTGACCCTGGTCCAACTCAGTTTTATGCTACTCCCAATAGATTAAATAATCAACACATTAAGACTGAATTCTATGATATACTGGATAGCTCAAAACTGACATGCAAACTGGAAATGCACATTAATATACTGATAATGACACATTCAAGACTGAGGCATGTATACCTAAAATACTGAAATATCTGACCTAGCATGTGTAATTCAAGAACTAAAGAAATACATAGCTAGGGTTCTGAAATTCATGCAATAGATGAAGTAATAACGTGATAATCTGATTTGGAACATATAATTAACTAATTCAAGATAGTCTGTTGAAGTTCTAGAAACCCTAGGTCTAGTTATAATAAGGGAATCAAGAATCTGACTAAAATCTAGGGACCTATTGGGTGAAAGAAACCCACTAGTGAAACCCCACATACCTGGTGACAAATTCCATAGAGAAATCTTTCCATTTCAGGGCTGGAACTGATGGAATGTTGATGTGTTCTTGAACTAGGGTTACTCGCCTCTTTCTCCTCTAATTTTCTACGTTTTGATGAAAGATCTGACTTAGGTAAGTTCTAGTTATGTTTCTAGGCTAAAACTAATCAAAACCACGTAGTTTAGGGTTAAAACGAAGTAGTTTAGGGGTCCAACAAAATAGGAAAAGACCAAAAGACCCTTACCTTAAAGCTGCAATGGGCTGACCACGGCCCCTTTCACAGACCGTGAAGACCGTGAAAGGGACCACGGGTTGTGATGGCCCTCGTGGTCTTCACTTGGTCCTGTGGTTCTGAAGGCTTATTCCACAAGCCACTACCATGGCCCGTGTGAAGGACCATGGACTATGAAGGTCCTCGTGGTCCTCACTTGGGCTGAGGTTTGGTGGCTCATGATTTAGAGTGCTACTGGTTAGGTTTCACGGACACCCGCACGACCCGTCTTTAGGACCACAGACCGTGAAGGTCTCCGTGGTCCATACTTAGGCAATGAGTGTTTGAGAGCTAGGCTTGGGAGGCTACTGCCTAGACGTCACAGATGCCACCACGGCCCGTCGTCAAGTCCACGGACCGTGAAGGTGCCCGTGGTTTGATGTCTGGGCCTGGTGACTTCCAAGTCATGACCATGGGTAGGTCAACGGACCGTGGACCCTATTACGGTCCGTGAACCCTGCCGTGGTTCACTGCTAAGTTCTACAAATTTTTTCTGGGTCTAGTTTTCGAGGTGTTACAGTTTCACTAATGTAGGGTCTGACGTTCCCATTCCTCATATCCATGACTAGTGATCACTATAGTAGATTTGAATATTGGTGAGTCCTCATGTTTCGAGGACCAAACCCTTTATTGCTTATTGTCTTTACTTTTCCGTATTGTATGTGATGCATAGGTTACATCTCAATCACTCTTTATGTACTAGATGACTTTGAGTATATGTTAGATTTCCGCTACATTTGTCAAACTCTTTATGATATTAAATTCCCTTTTGAACTTTTTAAATTCAATTATCTTGTATGATGTAGTCTAAGTGGATTGTGTAGGGCTGCTCAGGGTTTTATACGTCATGTCACGTCTAGGGTGTACTTTGGGTCATAACAAATAATGGCCTCAATAACCTATACACTAATTCCAAGGTGATGTGGCTGACCTTATGAATGCTAAACATCCTACAAAGCAACTTAAGAATTGAAATAGTCATGTAACTCCTGATTTTCCATCCATACCACAAGTCATTATTATTTTTGTCAAGCACCGAGTTCATGATAATCACCATGGGGGGCCACACTACTTTCTAATCTTAGAATTTGATGTCATGCTAGTTTACAAACTTCTATTATACCTCTAGGTGAGGTGTATGGAAGATGAGATGGCATCAAATTCTAAGATAAGATTATAATGTCCCCCCCCCCCCNTGATTATTATGAACAGAGCTCTTAAGAAAGATGATAATGACAAGTGGATTGGATGGGATATAAGGAGTTGCATGACATTTTCAGTTCTTATACTGCTTTCAAGAATTTTTGACATTCAAAAAGACCATGACGCCATCATGGCATTAGAGTATTGGTTTTTGAGGCCACTGTTGTGGGATATATGTAGGCTCTACTTCTTATTGAGTAGTTTTCTAAAAAACGGAATAGATAGAGATAAAGTGTGAATATTATCACATTCTCTTTTATCCTGGGGTGAAATGTAAGTTTTATGGTTACATGGAAGAAATAAGAGACATAAAAAACTTCAAAAAGCATTCACATGAGAAATCAAGGTAGAAGTTTGAGATGAAGTCATATAAAGAAACATTTTGGAATCTAGCGATGTAGATGTTAAAGAATAATCAACAATTCATGTGATTTTAGAATTAAGCCGCTGCGAATCAAAAGAAAGATAATACTTTTGAAGAGAAGTTTTGTCCAGTGAACAACAAGCACCATCAAAAAGTGGAAGAGAACAAGATCGTCAGGGTAAAAATAAAGATGCATTATAAGAAAAAAAATGAAGAGATGAATTATCAAGGTAAATTTTTCAAGGATTCATTCTTCATGATTTACTATGGCAGGACCGCTTAGGAGATAATAGAATATGTGTAATTAGATGTGATCAAACAATCTTTTTTCAAATGCTTCTCCAACTATTGAGGATCATCAAGGCATCGTAGAGAAAGTTGCAAATTTATCAAACTTCATGACAAAGAAATGGAAGAATTTGTGGAAGAGGGGGAGAATAAATTCATAAGAGCTCATATGATCATAATGTTCCTCTCTTCCAAAAACTTTTTCATTTCCTTGTCTTGAAGTTTGATAAATTTTCCAACTTTTTTCTGCCTTTACTCTGTGATCCTCAATAGTTGAGGAATAATTTGCAAATGATTATTTGATCACCTCATGTTGTATTTTTTCCTTTTCAACACTCCTATCATTGTAAATCATTTTGAGCTAATCTTTGAAAATATGCTCTTGATACTCCATCTCTTTCTTGTTCTTCTCATAGTGAATCTTTGTTTTCAACCTAGCAATCTTGTTCTCTTCCACTGTTTCTTATTGCGTTCCACTCTCTATACAAAGAGTCTTTTCAAGAGTATTATCTTTCTTTTGATTATTAATGTCTTTTTCTCTAATCACATGAGATGTTGATAATCTTCTAAGATCTACATTTCTAGATTCCAAAGAGTTTCTTTATATGACCTCATCTAAAATTTCAATCTTGATTTATTACGCAAATGATTGGTTAGGTTGTCCATGTCTCTTGTTTGTAAAATGTAACAATAAATCTTACATTTTACAAGAATAAAAGTGAATGTAACTGTGTTTCCCACAAAACTATATCAGTTCATTTATTAGAAAATTCCTCATAGAGAAGCAAAGCCTCCATATATCCCATGATAGTTGCCTCAATAACCAATACACTAATGCCAAGATGGTTTAATGGACCATATGAATGTCAAACATTCTTTAAAGCAACATAAGAGCTAAAATAGTCATGAAACTCCTTATTTACCATCCATACCACTTGTCATTATCATTTTTGTCAAGCACCGATTTCATGATAATCACCATAAGGTGCCCATACTACATTATCTTCTTAGAATTTGATGCTATGTTATCTTCCAAACTTCTAGTATATCTCAAGGTGAGGTGTATGGAAGATGGCATACATCTAATTCAAAGGTAAGTAAATAGTGTGACCCCCAATGGTGATTATTATGAATACGACTCTTGAGAATGATGATAATAACAAGTGGATCATTGGATGAGATATCAGGAGTTGTATGAAAATTTTAGTTCTTTTGTTACTTTAAAGGATTTTGACATTCAAAATGACTTTGACCCCATCGTGGTATTAGTGTGTTGGTTTTTGTGGATACATGGAGGCTCTACCTTCCATTGAGTAGTTTTCTAAGAGAGAAAGAGATAGAGATATGTGGGAGTATAATTCTATTCACTTTTATACTGGAGAAACATAAGTTTTATGGTTCCATGGCAGAAATAAGATACATAGAAAACTTCGAAAAGCTTTGTCAAAGAATAATACACAAGTTATGTGGTTTTAGAACTAAGTTGTTAAGAATTAAAAGAAAGTGTCGGGATAAGCATTGTTTTGATAAATGACGAAATGCATAGAACACGTTGGCAAAGTCATCTCAGGAGAAACTGTTTCAAGGAGGACTTCTATTTTATAAAGGAGTTTCATTGCAAGAAGAACTCTAAATAAGATAGAATTATGGAACAAAAAAAGAGTCACTGAAGGAGTAAAAGACTTCAAGAAAGCAAAAGCATAAATAGGAGAAGAGGCGTCCATTATATTCACGCACTCACAGAGCAAAACAATTGAGAGATTGATTTCTGAAGTTCTGCTGATCAAAGAATACTGAAGAACAGATCTAGGAAGTTTTCTTAGTATTTGTGATTTTTATATTTTCTAGATCAGTAATTTATAAACTGATATTAGGATTTTAGTCTTCAAGTTGAGGGCAACTCGAAGACACTGGGAACACATACCTTGGAAGTGTGTGGTAGAATTGAGATTAAGTAGTTGATCTTTATGTTAGATAAACTATTGTAATCTTGCTCGTTGGTTGAGGCTCGTAGTTATTTAGTGAAGTTGGGGTAAATCCTATTAAGGAGCAGGTCGTGGTTTTTACACCTTTTGAGCCGAGTGTTTCCACGTAAAATATTGTGTTCTTACTTTACAGTCTTTATATTGTCTTTGAAACACGTTAGGCTACTTGGTTCATCTAAGTAAAATCTGGTAAACGTAAAATAATCTAGGTCATATGGATTATCAATTGGTATCAAAGAAGGTTATCTTATACAGGGTAACACCTAAAATAAAAGATCGAGATGAATTTTGC
The DNA here is from genome assembly GCF_019186545.1 of Solanum stenotomum. Taxonomy (NCBI): domain Eukaryota; kingdom Viridiplantae; phylum Streptophyta; class Magnoliopsida; order Solanales; family Solanaceae; genus Solanum; species Solanum stenotomum. The sequence goes on from NC_064285.1 coordinate 66,775,475, forward strand.
ACCACCTATTGGTCACAGCGAAGGACAATCAACTGTCAGACCCCCAATGTTCAATGGGTCTCACTTTGGCTGGTGGAAAGCACACATGGAGGACTTCATTCAAGCGGATGATTACGAACTGTGGGATAGGATAACTATGGGACCTACTATTCCTATGAAGACTGTTGAAGGAGTTCAAGTACCAAAGGTTAGGATTGACTTCACTGCAGAAGATTTAGCAGCTCTCAGGAAAAACGCTAAGACAAAAAAAACATTCTTGTTTGTGGTCTTAGACCAGATGAGTACAACAGAATTTCTAACTGTACTACTGCCAAACAAATCTGGGATGCACTAGTAAATGCTCATGAAGGAACAAGTCAGGTGAGGAAATTCAGAGTAGTCATGCTATTCACTGAATATGAAACATTCAAGATGAAGGAAGGTGAGCCTCTGTTAGAAATGATTAGTAGACTTACTAAGTTGATGAATGAGAATTCATTACTAGGAAAAGTTCTCACTACTGAAGAACAGGTTGACAAGGTGCTAAGGATCCTTCCTAAAAACAAATAGGAAGTAAAAGTAACTGCCATAAGAGAAGCTAAAGACATCTCCATCATGACACTTGATGAACTTGTGGGAAATCTTAGAACTTATGAGATGAACATGGATGAGTTAAAAAAGGAAGAGATGCTTAGCGAAAAAACACTAGCCCTGAAAGTTTTTGATGAAGAAGATTCTAAGCACGATGAAGATCAAATGGCATTCGTGGCAAGAAGCTTTAAGAAGTATCTCAAAAAGGGTAAAGGAAATGAAAAGAAGGAAACAAATCAAAAAAGGTGGATAAATGATAAATCTCAAAATGGATGCTACAAGTGTGGAAAAACTGATCATCATGTTAAGGACTGCCCATAATGGGAAGCTAACTGGAGGAAAGAAAGAATAGAAAAGGAAAGGAATTCAAAGAAAAAAGAGGAATATGCAATGGTAGCTGCTTGGGGCTCAAGAAATGGAGTATCTGATGACGAAGAAATAGATGAAACAACATTAATGGCTCTAGGAGATTCAGACGCGGAAGATGATGACTCTGAGGTTAGTATCATTGATCTTAAAGAAAAACTGCATTTATTTTCAAAAATTAAATTAATCGGATTGATGAATGGGTTAATTGATGACTTTGAAGAATTAACATGTGAAAGAGATCAGCTGTTTAAAGCCTTTGCAGATAAAAAATTTGAGTACATGGAACTCAATGATGATAAAACCGTAACTGATAAACAAAATAGTTGTCTGAAGAAACATGTTGAAAAACTTGAGTCATCCAACCTAGATCTAAAATCTGAAATCTTAAGGATGACAGTAACTGAAAAAGGAAAAGGAAAAATGAGTGAAACTGAAGAAAACCTGGAAAAAGAGTTGAAAGGTGAGGAAACTAAATATAGAAATCTCTCAGATAAAAGTAAAGCTTGAGAGGGTAAATAGATGGACTCACTCATTTAGAATTGTCAATCAATTGAGTGAGAGAAATCACAATGAGAGAGCAGGCATTGGTTTTCATAATGACAAGATTGTTGCAACTGACTTGTGCTATTTTTGTGGCAAACTTGGGCACTTAACTACTGAATGTCCTGTGGCTAGAAATTATAGAAACAAAAATGTTGGAATAGAAACAAATAATGTTAAAACCAACCAGAGAACTAGAAACAACAATTGGCTGCCAAAATGGGCAAAAAGAAATCTTATTTACCCCTTCTGTCATCGAAAAGGACCCAAACTTGTCTGGGTTCCTAAAACTAACTTTTAAATGTTTGCAGGTAAAAGTGAAAGGAAGCAAGCACTGGTACATGGATAGTGCTTGTTCAAGGCATATGACCGGTAACAAACATAAATTCCTTTCACTCACTGCATTCAAAGGGGGAAATGTTTCATTTGGAGATGGAAAGAAAGGGACAATTGTAAGAGTTGAAAAAATTGGGAAGACTGAATCCAAAGCATTGGAGGAAGTATATCATGTGGATGGGTTAAAGCATAATCTTCTCAGCATCTCTCAACTGTGTGACAAAGGTAATAAAGTAATTTTTACTTCTGAAGGTTGCAGGGTTGAGAAGCTAGACACAAAAGAGGTTATCTTAACTGCCAAAACACACAGAAATGTGTACAGAGCTGATATCATGGGAATGCCTAGAACTACTCTAAAGTGCCTCAGTACAATTGCTAATGATCCCTTACTATGGCACAAAAGACTTGGGCATGCAAGCTTGAAACAAATAAACAAACTTTTATAAAAGGAGATGATTTTAGGCTTACCTAAAAAAAAAATCAAAATGACAGTGTTTGTGGTGCATGTGTAAGGGGGAAGCAAGTGAGATCATCATTCACGCCAAAGAATCAGGTAAGTACAACCAAATGCCTTGAACTGATTCATATGGACCTATGTGGACCTATGAGAGTAAGAAGTAGAGGAGGTAAGAGGTATGTCTTTGTCATTGTAGATAATTTTTCTAGATTTACTTGGACATTATTCTTAGCTTCTAAAGAAGAGTCCTTTGAGATCTTTTCTATTTTTATCAAGAAAATAGAGAAAACTCTAGGACTATCCTTGATTTCCATGAGATCTAATCATGGAACAGAATTTGAAAATGCAAAATTCCTAGAACTCTGTTCATCACATGGTATATATCATAATTTCTCTGCTCCTCGAACTCCTCAACAAAATGGAGTAGTTGAAAGGAAAAATAGGACATTAGAAGACATGGTTAGAACAATGATGATTGCTAATAATCTTGAAAAAAATCTCTAGGCTGAAGCCATCAGTACTGCATGTTATATTATAAATAGGTGCATGACATGTCCCATCTTAGAGAAGATTCCCTATGAATTACTCAAAGGTAGAAAACCAAATATCTCTCACCTTAGAACTTTTGGTTGCAGATGCTATGTTCATAATAATGGTAAAAATAACCTTGGTAAGTTCGATGCAAGAAGTGATGAGGGAATCTTCTTAGGGTATTCACCACATAGTAAAGCATATAGGGTATTGAATAAAAGAACAAAATGTGTTGAAGAAAGTGTGCATGTTGTGTTTGATGAAAATTGCTCTATGTTTGAGACTAACATGCAGGGTGACAGTGAAATTCAGGAGTACAGTCAGGAACAAGTTGAGCAACCAGCTCCCTCTGTCGAACAATCAGCAAGCATACAGCCAAGGGGAACAAAAAGTCAAGACACTGGTCACTTTGAAGAACAAAATGCTACAGATAATACTGAAACCTCTCAAGGGTTGACTGTAAAAAGCTACAAGTATCAAGGATCTCATCCCATTGATAACGTTCTTACAAACTTGACTTCGGGAATCACCACCAGGTCAGGCTTGAAAAATCTATGTGCTTTCCAAGCATTCGTGTCTATGGTGGAACCAAAAAGGGTAAAGGATGCTCTATTTGATGAGGATTGGATTCAAGCAATGCAAAAGGAGCTTAACCAATTTGAAAGAAGTAAGGTATGACATCTTGTTCCACCACCTGAAGGGAGAACAATAATTGGAATGAAATGGGTTTATAGGAACAAGCTGGATGAGAATGGAACAGACACAAGAAACAAGGCAAGGCTGGTGGTTCAGGGATATAATCAGGAAGAAGGAATCAATTATGATGAGACTTTTGCTCCTGTGGCAAGACTTGAAGCTATTCGACTACTTATTGCATTTGCTATTTTTAAAGAATTTACTCTCTATCAGATGGATGTAAAGAGTGCATTCCTGAATGGATACTTGAAAGAAGAAGTATATGTAAAACAACCACCTGGTTTCAAAAATCCAGAGTTTCCTGAACATGTCTACAAGCTAGACAAAGCATTGTATGGATTGAAGCAAGCTCCAAGAGCATGGTATGAGAAGCTATCCAAGTTTCTTTTAGACCATGGACACTCAATAGGTAAAATCGACAATACTCTTTTTCTAAAAACAAATGGAAAAGATTTGTTGATTGTGCAGGTTTATGTGGATGACATAATCTTTGGATCTACAAATAGTCTGATGACTCAAGAGTTTGCTGAACTTATGCGTGGAGAATTTGAAATGAGTATGATGGGTGAGCTAAGTTTCTTTCTTGGTTTACAAATCAAACAAACACCCACATGTACCTTGATTCATCAACAAAAGTATGTGAATGTACTGCTGAAAAGATTCAGTATGAATGAAGCAAAGGAAATTGATACTCCTATTGCTACAACCACTACGCTAGATATGGATGAAACAGGTGCATCTGTTGATCAAAAGGTGTTCAGAGGAATGATCGGATCTCTCTTGTATCTCACTGCAAGTAGACCTGATATCGTTTTTAGTGTTGGACTTTGTGCCAAATTTCAAGCAAACCTCAAAGAATCTCATCTTAAATCTGTTAAAAGAATTTTCAGGTATCTCAAAGGAAATACTAATTTGGGACTCTGGTACTCAAAAGGAAGCAATTTCAACCTGGTCGGTTATGCGAATGCTGACTATGTTGGATACTCGGTTGACAGGAAGAGCACCATAGGTATGGCTCACTTCCTTGGAACATGTTTGATTTCCTGGTCCACCAAGAAACAAAGATCCGTGGCCTTATCAACTGCTGAGGCTGAATATGTGGCAGCTGGATCTTGTTGTGCACAATTGCTATGGATTAAACAACAATTGCTGGATTTTGGTATGAATGTTGGCAGGGTTCCTATCTTGTGTGATAATACTAGCGCTATCAATATAGCAAAAAATCCTATCCAACATAAGCGTACAAAACACATTGATATAAGACACCATTTTTTAAGAGATAATGTAGAGAAAGGTCACATATCAATAATGTTTTGTTCCACTGAAGAACAAATAGCTGATATTTTTACCAAAGCATTGAGTAGAGAACATTTTGAGAAGAATAGGCTAGACTTGGGGATGATTAAGCTTGCATAATTTCCCTCCCTCAATGATTGGTTAGAAAACTGTGACAATCAAAATTCTTGAGTACTTTAAGTATGAAATGAAAACTTCTCTAGTCTATCACAGTACATTAACTTGTATATCATTTTTGTCCTCATTAACTTTCACTAATTCTCATGGATTTTGTTACTTTGAGCAGATACAATAAGTATGAGTTAATTTGGCGAATCGTGGAGCACAACTCAGGTATAAAATGTTTTAAATTATAGGGTCACATATGCTGATACACTTAATTAATGTGGTCCATTCTTCTATGCCCAATCTACTCACAACCGCCAAAACTCTTCTTTCCCTCTTTTTGTTCAAAACAACTGTCACCATCAAATCAAAATGTTCAATCCATCTCTTCATCTTCCATTATTCTTCTTCCCACTTCATCCCATTTTTATAATCTTTTCACCCTTCTAAAAGCTTAACTCATAAACAATGGCGTCCTCTTCTAAATCCCTTGAAAGTAGTGGAAATAACTCGTTGGCGATGGTCAATGTAGCATCTCCTCCAAATATTATCTTGGTCACTGAGGACGGAATTGCTCACATCGCGTCTCTTAATAGATCTTGGTTTCGATCATCAATTGAGGGAGGTCAGTCTCACGAACCACCTTTGGCCAT
>NC_064285.1:66781127-66800926 GCF_019186545.1 Solanum stenotomum
ACTTCAACCTTGATTTATCATGCAAATGCTTGTTGAGGTTGTCCATGTCTCTTGTTTTTGAAATTTAACAATAAAGCTTTTGTATCCCAAGAATAAAAGTGAATGCAATTGTGTTCCCACGCAACTATATCAGTTCATTTATTAGAAAACTGCTCATACCAAAGAAGAGCCTCCATATATCCCATGATAGTGGTCTCAACAACGAATACACTAATGCCAAAATGGTGTGGTGGACCATATGAATGTCAAACATCATTGAAAGCAACATACTGATATAGTCATGCAACTCCTGATTTCCCATCCATACAACTTGTCATTATTATTTTTGTCAAGCGCCGAGTTCATGATAATCACCATAAGTGGGAACACTATTTTCTCTTCTTAGAATTTGATGTCATGCTATCTTCCGAACTGCTAGTATACCTCTAGGTGAGGTGTATAGAAAATGGCATACATCGAATTCAAAGATAAGGAAATAGTGTGACTTCCAATGGTAATTATTATGAACACGACTCTTGATAAATATGATAATGAAAAGTGGATAGGAAGGGATATCAGGAGTTGCATGAAAATTTCAGTTCTTCTGTTACGTTCAATGATTTTTGACATTCAAAATGACTATGATGCCATTGTGGCATCAGTGTATTGGTTTTTAAGGATACATGGAGGCTTTACTTCTTATCGAGTCGTTTTCTAAGAAAGGAAGAGATAGGGATATATGTGTTAGTATTAGAAACTAGAAAGAAGAAAGGATAAGGTTCAACAACAGTTCTTTTTATTCATTATCAGATTTCAAAAGGCATACACACATATCTACACAAGCTTTTCCAAAGTAAGTAGAGGACCATACATATCCAACCACTATTGACTTTCTTACAAAACATATTCCATAAAACAAGGACTACCTTTCCTTTACATACTAAACATAATATTTAAAAAGAACCATTAAACAAAAACCATCTAGAAATATCTCATTTTCTAACACTCCTCCTTGAGATTTTTCTTGGACACTCCCAACTTAGCCCTTAGAACTTCAATTTTTCCCTTAGGAAGAGCCTTGGTCATGATGTCTGCAATCTGCTGATCTGAGCTGCAATGAACAAGTTTAACTTCGTCATCCTTCTCTGCTTGCCTGATAGTGTGAAACTTCACATTTATATGCTTGCTACGACCATGCTGCACTGGATTTTTGGCCATAAATATTGCTGACTTGTTGTCAACCTTAATGACATTAGCTTCAATGTCATTTTGCTCCAGATCACGTAGAATCTTTCTTAACCATAGAGCCTGATTAGTTGCACCATTAACGGTGATGTATTCTGCTTCTGCAGAAGATTGAGCTACCACCTCTTGCTTCTTTGAATTCCATGAGAACATGGCTGAACTAAGTATAAAAGCATATCCATAAGTGCTTTTCATATCATCAACGCTGCCTGCCCAATCACTAACCCATCAGTTGCCCTTGCTCTTCCCTTTTAAACCAAATACCATAATCAGCAGCTCCTTTGATATATCTGAAAGTTCGTTTAGCAACACCAAGATGAACTTGACTTGGAGCTTGCATAAACCTCGACAGTCTTGTTGCTGTCAAATACAGCAAACTACCAATCAGACTTCTATAAACTGTTGGTCAGCCCTGTCACCTCCTTCAAACTTCAAAATCTTTTCATTGTGAACCAGTGGGGTCGGTACAGGCTTGCACCTCTCCATCTTGAACATTTTAAGAACATCCCATGCATATTTTCTCTGAGAAATGAAGATTCTATCAGTAGCTTGATGAATCTCCATTCCCAGATAGTAACTCATTTCACCCAAATATGACATTTCAAACTTAGTCTCCATTTCTTGCATGAACTGATTCACCATAGCTTCATTGCTTCCTGTTACCAGAAGATCATCAACATAGATTGACACCACAAATACATCTCCTCCTTTAGCCTTCTTCATATATAAAGTGGCTTCATTTTCACTTCTCTTGAAGCCACAATGAATGAGATGATCATCAATCTTACTGTACCATGCTCGAGGAGCCTGCTTTAATCCATACAATGCCTTATGAAGTCGGTAGACTTTATCCTCCATTCCTGCAACTTGAAAGCCTTCTGATTGATCAACATAGATCTCCTCCCACAACAGTCCATTTAAGAATGTCAATTTCACATCCAAATGATATAACTTCCAATTTGATTGAGCTGCCAATGCAAATAACAACCTTATTGTATCATGTCGTGCAACAGGTGCAAACGTGTCTCCATAATCCAGACATGCAACTTGCGTATAACCTTTCACAACAAGCCTTGCTTTGTATTTATAAATTGAGCTATCTGGATTAAGTTTGGTTTTATAAACCCACTTCACCCCGATCACATTTATGTTTTTGGGTTTATCAACCAACTTCCAAGTATCATTCTTTTCTGTCATACCAATCTCCTCCTTCATAGCTTCAATCCAAACTTCATGTCTTGATGCTTCTTGATAACTATTTGGTTCTGAGATTGCAACATTGTATCTTTCATATATCTCGGAAAGGGACCTTGTCTTCAAAATTGGTGAATCAAGAGAGGATTCCCTGTCTGATTCTTTGTCTTCTTCCAGAGTTTCAGACCCAAATGATTAGATTTCAGGCAGCGGACTCAAGTTCTAAAAAACTGCATTATCTTTCTCAATTTGCTCCTTATCCCAGTTCCAATAAGCATGCTCATCCACGACTACATCTCTTCGGATTGAAATACTTTTTGTTTGCAAGTTGAAAACTCTATAACCCTTGGCTTGTGATGAATAACCAATAAATCCCCAATTCACCTTTTGGTTCAAGTTTGCTTCTTTTGACAGAAGGAACATGAGAATAGCATATCGAACCAAAAACTTTTAGATGCTTGGCACATGGCTGTATTCCACTCCATGCTTCAACAGGAGTCTTTTTATCCACAACTTTTGTTGGCAGCCTATTTAACAAATACACTGAAGTATGAATAGCTTCTGCCCAAAAGATTTATGGCGGTTTCTTTTCCAACAACAAACATCTAGCCATTTCAACTACTGTTCTGTTCTTCCTCTCCGTGACTCCATTTTGTTTGGGTGAATAACTTACTGTCAACTTGTTATCAATCCCCATATCTTCACAATACTTATTGAACTCATTTGAAGTGTATTCACCACCATTGTCCGACCATAAAACCTTTAGCTTACAACCACTCTGTCTTTCCGCAAAAGCTCTAAATTTCTTGAAAACTAAAAATACTTGAGACTTGTTACTGAGAAAGTACACCCAAGTCATCAATAAAGAGCACAAAATATTTATTGTGTCCCAAAGATGATGTCCGCATAGGTCCACACACATCAGTGTGAACTAGTTCAAGTTTTTTAGTTGCCCTCCGGGTAGCATTTTTAGGAAATGATTTCCTGTGTACCTTACCTATCTGACATGACTCACAAACTTCTTTAGACAGTGAAATCTCAGGTAAATCCTTAGTCAAGCCCTTTTCATACATAGACTTTAAAGTAGCATAGTTAAAATGACCATATCTTTTGTGCCACAACCATGACTCATCCTTACGTGCAAAATTTGCACTATCAAACCTCCTATCTAAAGGAAAAGTTTTATCCACCATTTCTACTTTAACAATCAAACTATCTTCAGAGTCAAGGATCAAACAATGTTTGGCCTTAAAAAAAAAAGGAATAGCCTTTAGACATCATTTTAGCCACACTTAACAAGTTACATGCTAAACAAGGAACATACAACACATCATGTATTAACTTTGTACCTTGTGTAGTCTGAAAGGAAACTGAACCCTTTCCATGTGCATCAACCATTTCACTATTTCCCATCCTGACTTTAGCTTTGAATGACTTCAAACAAGAGTTCATTGTGTGACATATGACTCGTACATCCACTATCTATGAACCATGAGAATTTGTTGGCTGTGTTTTCTACATGAGAAGCCATAAACAAGCTTTCTTCTTCATTTTCGAACTTTTCAACAAAATTTGCCTGCTGCACATGGTTTTGTTGTGGTTGATTCTGCCATTTTTTCTCAATATGACACATCTTTCTACAAAATCTACACTGAATCGATGGCTTTCCTTTGAGCCAACAGTCTTTTTCTTGATGATTGGTTCTTTTACAGTGGCTGCAAGGTGGAAACTTCCCTTTCTTTGAAGATTCCTTCCATGGTTTTCCCTTTGCTACTTTATCTCCTTCCATTCTTCTATTGTCCTTCATAGACTGTTTGCCTTTATGTTGTGCCTGAAATTCCACTTCTGGTACTTCTTCATCTCTTATACTTGATCTTTGTTCTTGGGCTTGCAACTTGCTGATCAGTTCCGCCACATATAAAGTCTTCAAATCACAAGATTCTTCTATTGCTGAAATCTTGGACTCAAACCTTGTTGGTAAGCTTATCATCATCTTCTCCACCACCTTTGAATCAGGAAAGGTTTCACCAAACAACCTTATTTTGTTAACAATCTCGACAAGTTTGGCATAGTACTCTTTCACAGTATCACCTTCTTTCATCCTTAACATCTCAAATTCTCTTTTGAAAGTTAAGAGTTTGACAGTCTTCACTCTGTCACTTCCGTCGAACTCCTCTTTTAGCTTCTCCCATGCTTCTTTAGGTGTTTTACAAGCCATTATTCTTGTGATAATCACATCTGAAAGTGCTGAATGAAGACATGTGAGGGCCTTGGTTTCCTTGACTTCGCATCTTCATAAATCTTCATTTGTGCAACTGTTGGATTTGGTCCAAGTGGAAGAGGATCATCTTCACTTTCAATTGCTTCCCATAGACTAAGAGCTTTGAGATAAGCCTTTATCTTTATCACCCATATGTGATAATTTTCTCCTGTAAACATAGGAGGTCCTGCACCCAAGAAGCCGTTGGATGCCATGTTACTGTTGCTCAGCTCTCACCTTAGAAGGAGAAAAAACCTTAGCCTTCTTGCCTTCACAGGTCCCTCAAGAAGAAGGGCTCTTGATACCACTGTTAGTATTAAAAACTAGAAAGAAGAAAGGATAAGGTTCAACAACAGTTCTTTTTATTCATTATCATATTTTAAAAGGCATACACACATATATCTACACAAGCTTTTCCAAAGTAAGTAGAGGACCATACATATCCAACCACTATTGACTTTCTTACAAAACATATTCCATAAAACAAGGACTACCTTTCCTTTACATACTAAACATAATATTTAAAAAGAACCATTAACCAAAAACCATCTAGAAATATCTCATTTTCTAACAATATGGGAGTACAATCACATTCGCTTTTATGCTGGGGGAACATAAGTTTTATGATTACATGGCAGAAATAAGAGACATGGAAAACTTCAACAAACTCTCACATGAGAATCAAGGTTGAAATTTGAGATGCAGATGTCAACACTCTTATCATTGAAAATGCTCATGATACTCCATCTCTTTCTTAATCTTCTCATAGTGAATCTTTGTTTTCAACCTAACAATCTTGTTCTTTCCACTGTCTCACAATGCGTTCCACTCTCTTTAAAAAGAGTCTCTTCCAGAGTATTAGCTTTCTTTGATTCTTCGTGTCTTGTTGTTGAATCACATGAGCTGTTGATTATCTTCTAAGATCTGCATTGCTAGATTCCAAAGATTTTATTTAAATGACCTCATCTAGAACTTCAACCTTGATTTATCATGCTAATGCTTGGTTAGGTTGTCCATGTCTCTTGTTTCTAAAATGTAATAATAAAGTTTACATTTCCCAAGAATAAAAGTGAATGTGGTTGTATTCCCACACGTCTATCAGTTCATTTATTTGAAAACTACTCACGGAGAAGCAAAACCTCCATATATCCCATAATAGTGACCTCAATAACCAATACACTAATGCCAAGATGATGCGGTGGACCATATGAATGTCAAACATCCTTGAAAGAAACATAAGAGCTAAAATAGTCATGCAACTCCTTATTTAGTATCCATACCACTTGTCATTTTCATTTTTGTTAAGCGTTGAGTTCATGATAATCACCATCGGGGGACACACTATTTTCTCTTCTTAGAATTTGATGCTATACTATCTTCTGCACTTCTAGTATACCTCAAGGTGAGGTGTATGGAAAATGACATACATCGAATTCAAAGATAAGGAAATAGTGTGACCCCTAATGGTGATTATTATGAACACGACTCTTGAGAAAGATTATAATGACAAGTGGATTGGATGGATATCATGAGTTGCATAGAAATTTTAGTTCTTCAATTACTTTCAAAGATTTTTGACATTCAAAATGACTATGACGACATCGTGATATCAGTGCACTGGGTTTTGTGGATACATGGAGGCTCTACTTTTCATTGAGTAGCTTTGTAAGAAAGGAAAAGATAGAGATATGTGGGAGTATAATCTCATTCGCTTTTATCCTAGGGAAACATAAGTTTTATGGTTACATGGCAGAAATAAGAGACACGGAAAACTTCAACAAGCTTTCACATGAGAAATCAAGGTTGATGTTTGAGATGATGTCATATAAAGAAATTGTTTGGAATTCAGCGATGCAGATGTCAAAGAATAATCAACAACTTATGTGGTTATAGAACTAAGCTTTTAAGAATCAAAAGAAAGAGAATATTCTTGAAGAGACTTTTTGTCTTGTGAGCGAAAAACACCATTAGAAAGTGTAAGAGAACAAGATCGTCAGGGTAAAAACAAAGATGCATTATAAGCTAAACAAAGAAGAGATGAAGTATCAAAAGAGTTTTTCAGGATTAGTTCTTAATGATTTACCATGACATGACTGCTTGGAGGATAATAGAACATGATCAATTGGATTTTATCAATAAATCTATTGCAAATGCTTTCTCAAATATTGAGGATCATCTAGCCAGGGTAAAGAAAGTTGCAAATTTATCAAACGGACAGAGAAATGAAAGAGTTCGTGGAAGACATTGTGTTTTTTACTTTACAACCTTGTTCTCTTCCAATAGTGTGTTCCACTCTGTATACAAAGAGTATCTTCAAGATTTTTAGTTTTCTTTTGACTCCTAATGTCTTCTTGTTAAATCACATGAGATGTTGATTATATTCTAAGATCTGCATCGCTAGATTCCAAAAAGTTTCTTTATACGACCTCATCTCGAACTTCAACTTTTATTTCTCATGTGAATGCTTGTTAAAGTTTTCCATGTCCCTTCTTTCACAAATGTAACAATAAAGCTTACATTTACCCAGGATAAAAGTGAACGAGATTGTGTTCCCACACAATTCTACAAGTTCATTTATAAGAAAACTGCTCAGAGAAAAGCAAAACCTCCATATATCCCATGATAGTGGCCTCAATAACCAATACACTAATTCCAAGATGGTGTGATGGACCATATGAATGTCAAACATCCTAGAAGGCAACATAAGAGATGAAATAGTCATGCAAATCCCGATTTCCCATCCATACCATTGATCATTATCATTTTTGTCAAGTGTCGAGTTCATGATAATCACCAGCGAGGGCCACACAACTTTCTAATCTTAGAACTTGATGTCATGATATCTTTCGATATTCTATTATACCTCTAAGTGAGATGTATGAAAGATGGGATGGCATCAAATTCAAAGATAAGAAAGTAGTGTGGTCCCCAATGGTGATTATTATGAACACGACTCTCGAAAAAGATGATAATGGCATGTGGATTGGATGGGATATCCCGAGTTACATGTCATTTTTGTTGGGTTTTATTTGCCATGAGTATCTTACCATAAATAGGTTTTCCTTTTAGGAAAAGGTTTAGCAGTGGCTAGTCCTTTTCTGGTAGGAAAAGGTTCGGGACTCTATAAAAAAAGGCTTTCTCCTCCTAACTCAATCAACATTCACAATGTAGTCCTAGGGTCTTTGAGAGTTTTGGTTAGGGGGAGAATTTGTGGGACACAAGTTTGATATGTTATCACTTTTGTGAACCTCTCATGTGTTCCGAGTGAATTGGTTGAGGTTATTTCTCTCTATATTTTTTACTGTCATATTTATAGTGGATTGCTCATCTCCTTTGTAGATGTAGGTTGATTGACCGAACCACGTTAACTCGTTGTGTCTTTTTGTATATTTCTCGTTTGTCTTCTTACTCATGGTCTTTCGAGGTTTGCTTTGCTAGTTTCTGCATGACACCTAATTATTTACGATCCTAACAAATGGTATTAGAGCTAGGTCCACTGGTTCATTGATGGAGTCAGGTTCAATGATGTAGCCAAGTTGGATGGTTCAACGATGGAGCCAGGTCCAATGGTTCAATGATGGAACCAGGTTAGAGATAGGTGTTCATCTTGGCGGGTGTAGTTTTAGCCGCAACATTTTTGACAGTAATGAAGAGTTTTGTTGGAGAAATTTTTTCAGAGAGGTTCTCTATGTCGAGACGTAGATTTGATGTAGGAGATTATGGAGAAGAGATGTAATCTGTTGGTGATTATGTAAAGAAGGTGGATAAATATATTTTGTCAGAAATTCAGGCCAATGGTGAGATTTGTTGGGTTTTATTTGCCCTGAGTTTCCTACCATAAATAGGTTTTCCTTTTAGGAAAAGTTTTAAGAGTGCTAGTTCTTTTCTGGTAGGAAAAGGTTTGGAACTCTATAAAAAAAGGCTTATTCCTTTTAACTTAATCATCATTCACAATGTAGTCTTAGGGGCTTTGAGAGTTTTGGTTAGGAGGAGAATTTGTGGGACATAAGTTTCATATGCTATCGCTTGTATGAACCTCCCATGTATTCCGAGTGAATTGGTTGATGTTATTTCTCTCTATATTTTGTACTCTCATATTTATATAGTGGATTTCTCATCTCCTTTGTGGATGTAGGTCGATTGACCGAACCACGTTAAATCTTTGTGTCTTTCGGTATATTTCTCATTTGTCTTCTTACTCATGGTCTTTCGAGGTTTGATTTGCTAGCTTTCGTATTACACCTGCTTATTTCGGTCCTAACAATTTCTAATTCTTATACTGCTTCCAAGGATTTTGACATTAAAATGACCATGACGCCATCGTGGCATTAGGATATTGGTTTTTGAGGCCACTGTTGTGGGATACATGGAGGCTCTGCTTCTCATTGAGCAGTTTTCTAAAAAGGAAAAGATAGAGATATGTGGAAATATTATCACATTCACTTTTTTTCAGGGGAAATGTCAGTTTTATGGTTAGATAACAGAAAAAAGAGACATAGAAAACTTCAACTAGCATTCACATGATAAATCAGGGTTGAAGTTTGAGATACAGCCATATAAAGAAATCGTTTGGAATACAACGATGTAGATGTCAAAGAATAATCAACAACTCATGTGGTTTTAGAATTAAGCCGCTAAGAATAACTAATACTTTTGAAGAAACTTTTTGTCTGGTGAATGAAAAGCACCATCATGCAACGGCAGAGAACAAGATTGTCAGACTAAAAGTAAACATGCATTATAAGCAAAACAAAGAAGAGATGAAGTATCAAGGAAAAATTCAAAGATTAGTTCTTAATGATTCACTATGACATGACTGCTTAGGAGATAATAGAATAGGAGCAAATTGATGTGATCAAACAATCTTTTGCAAATTCTTTTTCAACTATTGAGGATCATCGAGTTAGGGTAGAGAAATTTATAAATTTATCAAACTTCAGACAAAGAAATGGAAGTGTTTGTGGAAGAGAGGGAGAATAAATTTGTAAGAGCTCATATGATCATAGTCTACCTCTCTTCCAAAAACTCTTCCATTTCCTTGTCTTGATTTTTGATAAATTTTTCAACTTTCTTAGCCTTGTCTCAATAATTCTTAACAGTTGAGGAAGTATTTGCAAAATATTATTTGATCACCCCGTGTTGATTCTGTTGTATTTTTTCCTCCTCAACACTCCTATCATCGTAAATCATTTTGAACTGAACCTTTAAAATATGCTCTTGATCCTCTATTTCTTTCTTATTCTTCTCATAGTGAATCTTTGTTCTTTTGATTCTTATGGCCTGTTTGGAAGGACACCCTAGTAATTAGATTTGGTGTAATTGGTGTAATTACACTGTCTTGTCCTGTTTGGAAGGACAGGTAATTACTTGGTCAGCAGGTAATTGGTGTAATTGGCAGAGGGTAATTACACTCTACAATTCACAGGCAGAGGCTGTGAATTGCTGGTAATTACATGGTGTAATTACCACCTGGTTACTTTTTAATTTCTTTTTTTAATTTCTATTTTAATTTTTTGTTTTAATTTTTTTTACTTCTATTCTTTTAAGTTCTTTTTTTAATTTTATTATTCTAAAAATTTGTAAAAATTTATTTTTTATTTTATATTATTAAATTTCATTTTCTTCTTATTCTCAACCTTACTTTACATGATTCTATGTAATTTTTTCGTATCATCTATTTCTTTATGCCATGCTTATTTTCTCATTAACATAATTTTATTATATTCTAATTTTTAAATTAAAATAGAATTTATTGTTAAGTAAGGTTATAGACTTACGTTTTCTTTATTAAGAAAAACTAAAACTAAATCATATTTATTGGTATGTTGAAATTTGTTATAAGAGTATTATGTTAAATTTTTTTTTTTTTTGAATTTATAACTTATGTTATATTTTCAGTTTCATTTGTTTTAGTAATATTGAATCTACATTGCACGTCATTTTTTTAATTAGAGTTGATAAATTATATTTTTTTCAAACATTTAATAATTTATGACATTTTATTTATATATTATTCTTTTTATATAACATGCATTTCACGATGTTCGTAGAAACTTCATACTTTTAGTTGTTACGATCAATTCAATTGAAATATATTAATTTGAAAAAATATAAATCAATTATTTTTTCATAATATTTGTTACAGAAAATATGTTTATTAATTAATATATTTTAAAAAAAGAATATATATCTTAAATATTTAATTTAATGTCATTTATAAAGTTTCTTATTTGCTAGTATAAATTTTAAATAATTAATTTTTATTTTAAATATTTATCAAAATTTTATGATTGCAATTGTGCATCCAAACAGAACATGTATAATTACACTGTGACATCCAAACAAGACATGTGTAATTACACTGTGGCAACCAAACAGGTCAGTGTAATTACTAGATAGTGTAATTACTAGGCTGGTAATTACTACCCTAGTAATTACACCAATTTCAATTACCAGGTGGCTTTCCAAACAGACCCTTAATGTCTTGTTCTAGAATCACATGCGATGTTGGTTATCTGATAAGATCTGCATTGCTAGACTAAAANTTAAAGAGTTTCTTTATACAACCTCATTTCCAACTTCAACCTTGATTTCTCATGTATGCTTGTTGACGTTTTCCAAGTCTCTTGTTTCTGAAATGTAACAATAAAGCTTAGGTTTTTCCAGGATAAAAGTGAATGGATTGTGTTCCCACGAAACTCTATCAGCTCATTTATTAGAAAACTGCTCACAGAGAATCAAAGCCTCCATATATCCCATGATAGTGGACTCAATAACCAATATGCTAAGGTTAAGATGGTGTGGTAGACCATACGAATGACAAACATCCTTGAAAGCAACATAAGAGATGAAATAATCACGCAACTCCTGATTTCCCATCCATTCCATTAGTCATTATCATTTTTGTAAAGCGTCAAGATCATGACAATCACCATCGAGAGCCATACTACTTTCTAATCTTAGAAGTTGATGCCATGTTATGTTCCAAACTTCTATTATACCTCTAGGTGAGGTGTACGAAAGATGGGATGACATCGAATTCAAAGATAAGGAAATAGTGTGGCTCCCAATGGTGATTATTGAGAAAGATGATAATGATAAGTGGATTGGATGGGATATTAGGAGTTGCATGACAATATCAGTTCTTATACTGCTTTCAAGGATTATCAACATTCAAAATGACCACATCACCATCGTGGCATAAATATATTGGTTTTTCAGGCAATTGTCGTGGGATACATGGATGCTCTACTTCTCATTGAGTAATTTTCTAATAAAGAAAGAGATAAAAATATGTGGATATAATCTCATTCGCTCCTATCCTGGGAAAATGTAGGTTTTATGGTTACATTAAAGAAATAAGAGACATGAATAAATTCAACAAGCAATTCACATGAGAATCAAGGTTGAAGTCTTAGATGAAGCCATATAAACTACAGAAATTGTTTGGAATCCAACGATGAAGACGTCAAATAATAATCAACAACCCCTGTGGTTTTCGAACTAAGCCACTAAGAATCAAAAGAAAGCTAATACTTTTGAAGAGACTTTTTGTCTAGTGAGAAAAAAGAACAAATATACAACCTCATTTCCAACTTCACCCTTGATTTCTCATGTGAACCCTTGTCGAAGTTGTGCATGTCTCTTATTTCTGAATGTAACAATAAAGCTTACGTTTTCCCAAGATAAAAGTGAATGGGATTATGATCGGTTCATTTATTAGAAAAGTGCTCAGAGAGAAAAAAAGCCTCAAAATATCCCATGATACTTGACTCAATAACCAATAAGCTAATGTTAAGATAGTTTGGTAGACCCTATGAATGATAAACATCCTTGAAAGCAACTTAAGAGATGAAATAGTCATGCAACTCCTGATTTCCCATCCATTCCACTAGTCATTATCATTTTTGTAAAGTGTCAAGTTCATGACAATCACCATCGTGAACCATACTACTTTCTAATCTTAGAATCTGATGCCATGTTATATTTTGAACTTCTACTATACCTCTAGGTGAGGTGTATGAAAGATGGGATGACATCGAATTCAATGATAAGGAAATAGTGTGGCTCCCAATGTTGATTATTGAGAAAGATGATAATGATAAGTGGATTGGATAGGATATTAGGATTTGCATGAAAATATCAGTTCTTATACTGCTTTCAAGGATTATCAACATTCAAAATGACCACATCACCATCGTGGCATCAATGTATTGTTTTTTGAGGCCACTATGGTGGGATACATGGAGGCTCTACTTCTCATTGAGTAGTTTTCTAAGAAAGAAAGAGATAAAGATATGTGGATATAATCCCATTCACTTTTATCCTAGAGGAAACGTAGGTTTTATTGTTACATTAAAGAAATAAGAGACATGAAAAAATTCAACAAGCAACTTAATGAGAATCAAGGTTGAAGTGTTAGATGAAATCATCTAAATTGAAGAAATTGTTTGGAATCCAGCGATGAAGATGTCAAATAATAATCAACAACCCCTATGGTTTTCGAACTAAGCCACTAAGAATCAATAGAAAACTAATACTTTTGAAGAGACATTTTGTCTAGTGAGAGAAAAGAACAATTATACAACATCATTTCCAACTTCAACTTTGATTTCTGATGTGAATGCTTGTTTAAGTTGTCCATGACTCTTGTTTCTGAAATGTAACAATAAAGCTTATGTTTTCCCAAGATAAAAGTGAATGGGATTTTGTTCCCACACAACTCTACCAGTTCATTTACTAGAAAACTGCTCACCGAGAAGCAAAGCCTCTATATATCCCATGGTAGTTGACTCAATAACCAATAAGCTAATGTTAAGATGGTGTGGTAGACCATATGAATGAAAAACATTCTTGAAAGTAACATAAGAGATGAAATAGTGATGCACCTCCTGATTTCCCATCCATTCGACTAGCCATTATCATTTTTGTAAAGCATCAAGTTCTTGACAATCACCATCAAGAGCCATACTACTTTCTAATCTTAGAATTTGATGCAATGTTATGTTCCAAACTTCTATTATACCTCTAGGTAAAGTGTATGAAGATGGGATGACATCGAATTCAAATATAAGGAAATAGTGTGGCTCCCAATGGTAATTATTGAGAAAGATGATAATGATAAGTGGATTGGATGGGATATTAGGAGTTGCATGACAATATCAGTTCTTATAGTGCTTTCAAGGATTATCAACATTCAAAGTGACCGCATCACCATCGTGGCATCAATGTATTGGTTTTTGAGGCCATTGTCGTGGGATACATGGTGGCTCTACTTCTCATTGAGTAGTTTTCTAAGAAAGTGCAAGATAAATATATGTGGATATAATCCCATTCGCTTTTATCTTGGGGCAAACGTAGGTTTTATGGTTACATTAAAGAAATAAAAGACATGAAAAAATTCAACAAGCAATTCACAAGAGAATCAAGGTTGAACTCTTAGATCAAGTCATATAAATGGAAGAAATTGTTTGGAATCCAAGGATGAAGAGGTCAAATAATAATCAACAACCCCTGTGGTTTTCGAACTAAGCCGCTATGAATCAATATAAAGCTAATACTCTTGAAGAGACTTTTTGTCTAGTGAGAGAAAAGAACCATTATACAACCTCATTTCCAACTTCAACCTTGATTTCTCATGTGAATGCTTGTTGAAGTTGTCCATGTCTATTGTTTCTGAAATGTAACAATAAAGATTACGTTTTCCCAGGATAAAAGTGAATGGGATTGTGTTCCCACGCAACTCTATCAGTTCATTTATTAGAAAACTGCTCAGAGTGAAGCAAAGCCTCCATATATCCCACGATAGTGGACTCAGTAACCAATAAACTAATGTTAAGATGGTGTGGTAAACTATATGAATGACAAAAAATGTTGAAAGCAACATAAGAGATGAAATAGTCATGCAACTCTTGATTTCCCATCCATTCCACTAGTCATTATCATTTTTGTAAAGCGTCAAGTTCATGACAATGACCATCAAGAGCCATACTACTTTCTAATCTTAGAATTTGATGCAATGTTATGTTCCAAACTTCTATTAGACCTCTAGGTGTGGTGTATGAAAGATGGGATGACATTGAATTCAAAGATAAGGAAATAGTGTGGCTCCCAATGGTGATTATTGAGAAAGGTGATAATGATAAGTGGATTGGATGGGATATTAGGAGTTGCATGACAATATCAGTCCTTATACTGCTTTCATGGATTATCAACATTCAAAATGACCACATCACCATCGTGTCATCAATGTATTGGTTTTTGAGGCCACTGTCGTGGGATACATTGAGGCTCTACTTTTCATTGAGTAGTTTTCTAAGAAAGAAAGAGATAAAGATATGTGGTTATAATCCCATTTGCTTTTATCCTGGGGAAACGTAGGTTTTATGGTTACATTAAAGAAATAGAAGACATGATAAAATTCAACAAGTAATTCACAAGAGAATCAAGGTTGAACTCTTAGATGAAGTCATATAAATTGAAGAAATTGTTTGGAATCCAGGGATGAAGAGGTCAAATAATAATAAACAACCCCGGTGGTTTTCGAACTAAGCTGCTATGAATCAATAGAAAGCTAATACTCTTGTAGAGACTTTTTGTCTAGTAAGAGAAAAGAACCATTATACAACCTCGTTTCCAACTTCAACCTTGATTTCTCATGTGAATGCTTGTTGAAGTTGTCCATGTCTCTTGTTTCTGAAATGTGACAATAAAGTTTACGTTTTCCCAGGACAAAAGTGAATGAGATTGTGTTCCCACGCATCTCTATCAGTTCATTTATTAGAAAACTGCTCACAGTGAAGCAAAGCCTCCATATATCCCATGATAGCGGACTCAATAACCAATAAGCTAATGTTAAGATGGTGTGGTAGACCATATGAATTACAAAAATCGTTGAAAGCAACATAAGAGATGAAATAGTCATGCAACTCCTAATTTCCTATCCATTCCACTAGTCATATCATTTTTGTAAAGCATCAAGTTCATGACAATCACCATCGAGTGCCATAGTACTTTCTAATCTTAGAATTTGATGCCATGTTATGTTCCAAACTTCTATTAGACCTCTAGGTGCGGTGTATGAAAGATGGGATGACATTGACTTCAAAGATAAGGAAATAGTGTGGCTCCTAATAGTGATTATTGAGAAAGATGATAATGATAAGTGGATTGGATGGGATATTAGGAGTTGCATGACAATATTAGTTATTATACTGCTTTCAAGGATTATCAACATTCAAAATGACCACATCACCATCGTGGCATCAATGTAGTGGTTTTTGAGGCCACTGTCGTGGGATACATGGAGGCTCTACTTTTCATTGAGTAGTTTTCTAAGAAAGAAAGAGTTAAAGATATGTGGATATAACCTCATTTGCTTTAATCCTGGGGGAAACGTAGGTTTTATGGTTGGATTAAAGAAATAAGAGACATGAAAAAATTCAACAAGTAATTCACATGAGAATCAATGTTGAAGTCTTAGATGAAGTCATATAAATTGAAGAAATTGTTTGTAATCCAGCAATGAAGATGTCAAATAATAATCAACAATCCCTGTGGTTTCCGAACTAAGCCGCTATGAACTAATAAAAAGCTAATATTCTTGAAGGGACTTTTTGTGTAGTGAGAGAAAAGAACCATTATACAACCTCATTTCCAACTTCAACCTTGACTTCTCATGTGAATGCTTGTTGAAGTTGTCCATGTCTCTTGTTTCTGAAATGTGGCAATAAAGCTTACGTTTTCCCAGGATAAAAGTGAATGGGATTGTGTTCGCACACAACTCTATCAGTTCATTTATTAGAAAACTGCTCACATTGAAGCAAAGCCTCCATATATCCCATGATAGTGGACTCAATAACCAATAAGCTAATGTTAAGATGGTGTGGTAGACCATATGAATGACAAAAATCGTTGAAAGCAACATAAGAGATGAAATAGTCATGCAACTCCTGATTTCCCACCCATTCCACTAGTCATTATCATTTTTGTAAAGCGTCAAGTTCATGACAATCACCATCGAGAGCCATACTAGTTTCTAATCTTAGATTTTGATGCCATGTTATGTTCCAAACTTCTATTAGACCTCAAGGTGCGGTGTATGAAAGATGGGATGACTTTAAATTCAAAGATAAGGAAATAGTGTGGCTCCCTATGGTGATTATTGAGAAAGATGATAATGATAAGTGGATTGGATGGGATATTAGGAGTTGCATGACAATATTAGTTCTTATACTGCTTTCAAGGATTATCAACTTTCAAAATGACCACATCACCATCGTGGCATCAATGTATTGGTTTTTGAGGCCACTGTCGTGGGATACATGGAGGTGTTACTTTTCATTATGTAGTTTTCTAAGAAAGAAAGAGATAAAGATATGTGGATAAAATCTCATTCGCTTTTATCTTGGGGAAACGTAGGTTTTATGGCTACATTAAAGAAATAAAAGACATGAAAAAATTCAACAAGCAATTCACATGAGAATCAAGGTTGAAATCTTAGATGAAGTCATATAAATTGAAGAAATTGTTTGGAATCCAGCAATGAAGATGTCAAATAATAATCAACAACCCCTGTGGTTTTCGAACTAAGCCGCTATGAATCAATAGAAAGCTAATACTCTTGAAGAGACTTTTTGTCTAGTGAGAGAAAAGAACCATTATACAACCTCATTTCCAACTTCAACCTTTATTTTTCATGTGAATGCTTGTTGAAGTTGTCAATGTCTCTTGTTTCTGAAATGTGACAATAAAGCTTACGTTTTCCCAGGATAAAAGTGAATGGGATTGTGTTCCCACGCAACTCTATCAGTTCATTTATTAGAAAACTGCTCACAGTGAAGCAAAGCCTCCATATATCCCATGATAGTGGACTCAATAACCAATAAGCTAATGTTAAGATGGTGTGGTAGACCATATGAATGACAAAAATCGTTGAAAGCAACATAAGAGATGAAATAGTCATGCAACTCCTGATTTTCTATCCATTCCACTAGTCATTATCATTTTTGTAAAGCATCAAGTTCATGACAATCACCATCGAGTGCCATAGTACTTTCTAATCTTAGAATTTGATGCCATGTTATGTTCTAAACTTCTATTAGACCTCTAGGTGCGGTGTATGAAAGTTGGGATGACATTGACTTCAAAGATAAGGAAATAGTGTGGCTCCCAATGGTGATTATTGAGAAAGATGATAATGATAAGCGGATTGGATGGGATATTAGGAGTTGCATGACAATATCAGTTCTTATACTGCTTTCAAGGATTATCAACATTCAAAATGACCACATCACCATCGTGGCATCAATGTATTGGTTTTTGAGGCCACTGTCGTGGGATACATGGAGGCTCTACTTTTCATTGAGTAGTTTTCTAAGAAAGAAAGAGATAAAGATATGTGGATATAATCTCATTCGCTTTTATCCTAGGGAAACGTAGGTTTTATGGTTGGATTAAAGAAATAAGAGACATGAAAAAATTCAATAAGCAATTCACATGAGAATCAATGTTGAAGTCTTAGATGAAGTCATATAAATTAATTAAATTGTTTGGAATCCAGCAATGAAGATGTCAAATAATAATCAACAACCCCTGTGGTTTTTGAACTAAGCCGCTAAGAATCAATAGAAAGTTAATACTCTTGAAGAGACTTTTTGTCTAGTGATAGAAAAGAACCATTAGACATTGGAAAAACTTGATCGTTAGGGTAAAAACAAAGATGCAATGTAAGCAAAATAAGGAAGAGATGAAGTATCAACAACAATTTTTCAAGGATTAGTACCAAATGATTTACTATGACAGGATTGCTTAGGAGATAATAGAACGGGAGTACTGGTATGTGATCAAACAATATTTTGCTAATGCTTCCTCAACTATTTAGGATCATCGAGTTAGGGAAAAGAGAGTTACAATTTTTTCAAAGTTAGGACAAAGAAACGGAGGATTTCGTGTTTGAGTTGCAAATTTATCAAACTTAGGATCATAAGAGCTCATGAAGATAGAAGACACAAACACTGAAAGGGGTGATTGCATTTAAGAAAAAAATTGGTGTCGATTTGGCAATGCTAGTGGAGAAGTGTATTGCAAAGTAATCTAAGAAGGTCAAAAGATGTGAATGACACATTCTTGTAGCTTTATTTTTCTGGTGATTAAACTACTGCATTAAATATGAAAGAGTGATGTGCAGCAAATAAGGACTTATCAAGTAGTGAGATTTCAAATCCTTTGATATATACGACATTAACATAGATTATGTAGTTGAAGTCAAACAAAGTCATGAAACAAATTCACAATCCTTAAGGAATAATATCCTTAAGGGACAAATGTCTTAAATCAAGAATTTCAAAGGTGTTGCAGAAAGCCCTAACGAATAATATATAATTAATGAAGAAAGAAAACATTTAAGACATACTTAATTCTCATCTATATATAAAGCTAAATAAACAAAAAGTGATGTGACACCTCTCTTTAGCCAATGATCATATTTATTTATTTTCTCATTTATGGAAGTTTTTACTCTATTTCTGATGTTTATTTATTCATTTATTATTATTATTATTATTATTATTACTATTATTATTATTAATTAAAAAATCTTCCGGATCTTGAAAGTCTCTTGGAAAGGAAATTCAAAGGTTTAAAGTTGAAGCCTTTGGGAGTGGACAACTTTTCAGGAGAAGAAGAAGGCTATAAAGAAAAAATTTCTGATGAGGTTATTATTATTATTATTATTATTATTATGATCATCAC
Source organism: Solanum stenotomum (assembly GCF_019186545.1). Lineage (NCBI taxonomy): Eukaryota > Viridiplantae > Streptophyta > Magnoliopsida > Solanales > Solanaceae > Solanum > Solanum stenotomum. Next base: position 66,800,557 of record NC_064285.1, read on the forward strand.
TAAACAATAAATGTGTCATTACTACTCTCTCCGCTTATTTTTATTCTTTTTGTAAAAACTTAAATGTCTCAAAATTTACTACTTCACTTATTCCTATTCATTTTTTGTAACATTTACTACTCCAACTTTTCATTTCCTTATTGAAATAAAAATAAAAATATGTTAAAATGGAGTAGTGTGTGATGTGACATCTCTCTTTGCTTATCTTTTTTCTCATTTTTGGGGAGCAATTTTCACTATATTTCTATTTTTTATTAATATTATTAAAAAAATATGTCAATTATTACTCCCTCAATTTATTTCTATTTCTTATTCTAATAACTTAATGTCTCAAAAATTTCCTGTTCCTATATATTTATTTTTTGTAATA
>NC_064285.1:66803628-66818227 GCF_019186545.1 Solanum stenotomum
TTTTACATTTGAGTAAGAAAGGAACTATGATTCCAAAAGAGCCTTTGGGCTAGTGTTCAAGAAAAAGGAACATTGTTTCCAAGTGAGCCTTCGGGCAAAGTTTTGAGTAATTATCTCAAATAAAGAAAGATGTGCTTAAAACACTTATGAGCTAAAGTATTTTTGGGAGTAGTCTTGAGCACCGAATTGGGGACACGAGTTCATATAAACTCAACTCTCCATAAGAACCATGCGCCAACATGGGAGTTAACGGGTCATACTTTTTAGATGAATCAGTAAAGTTAAGCTAGTGGATCCACTTAGTAAAGATAGCTTCATATATCACGGGAAGGTATAGGATGGTCCTTGGGCAACGTGAGGTAAAACGTTGTATCACCACTAGGGCTCGTAGTGGTGATTGTCGGTTAAAGAATCTCCCACTAAAGTTATATTACTTTTATGTAAGTAAAGTTGAGTTTGTTATCGTTTTATCTTTAACAAACTATGTTGGTTACACTATTTTACAAGCTTTATATATTGCATGTGTCTTATTGCTTTATATATTGAGTTCAGTTATTCATGAGTTGAACAGAGCCAAGGTAAGAGTTCCTTTGTACTCCTTCCAAGCTTAAGTTGTGGTTTAGCTTTCCAGCTCGCATACTCGTACATTCAATGTACTGATGCCAGTTGGCCTGCATCTTATTATGATGTAGACACAAGTACCCAGGGCCAGCATCCGGTTCGCCATTGATCCAGTTGAGTACTTCCGAGTCAGTGGTGAGCCTCTTTGTGTTTCGGAGGACTCGATTATGTTGTTCTCTTAGTTTTGTTTTATTAGGATGTTGTGGGGGTCTGTACCAACATCCATTTCAGTATTATAGAGGCTTCATAGACAGTCAATCAGTTGGTTTTGAGTCTCTCATCTATGTATATATGTAAATATTCTATTTTGAGACTCGAGTTGCCTTTTTGGCCAGATTTTATTTCAGTCAGGTTGGTTTAAAACCTTGCATTGCATTGAGTTTTCCGTCGATTTAAGAAAGCCAGGCCAAGGGTTCGCTTGGGGGCCAGTAATGGTCTTCGAGTGCCAGCCACGTCCAGGGTGTAGGCTCGGGGCATGACAAAGGATCAAGCACTTTCAAGCCTTATGCATCATATATTGGATACAAAACATATGATTGTTCCTGAGCGTGTTCATGTGCTTTGTATGCATACATTAACAACACCTTCAAAATAACAACAGCTTCAAAACTAAAAAAATATATAATTTCATATTGTTAATATTTACAAAAAAAATTGTATTCATTCAAATAAATAATAAACAACTATGAAACTAAAAAATAATCAAGCACTTTCAAGCCGTATGCATCATATATTGGATACAAAACATATGATTGTTCATCATCGTGTTCATGTGCTTTTTATGGATTTCAATGGAACTGACGTCGAAATTTCAATAAAAATTTCAAACCATACAAAGATTTAACCGATTCAAAATAAACAACAAAAATTAAATACCTGATGCCTAAATTTCTTGTATTCAATAGAACTGACGAAATTTTAGTCGTGGAATTCGAAAACATCCGATTTAAGAATATGCCGAATTTGATTCGAAGAAGCTAGGAATATTATCAATTGAATGATTAGGAAGAAAATTTTTTTTTTGTAAATTTTTGTTTGGAATTATTAAGAATGGAAGACCAAAAAACGCTCCACAGAAAGAATGGCAACATCCCGGCTTTGCAAAACGTAACTGAAAAGCTTTAAAATTGTTTTTTCCTTTTTTGATGTTTTATGTTCCATGTTTTTCTCTATTTTATTATTAAGTATTTGTATTCTTTCAGATTATCAAAATAAAATAAATACATAAATCATCCTTTTAACAAACTAAACAATTGTCATTTTTAATAAATAGTTAAAATGTTGCTAATGAGTCCCACTAAAGACTTAAATATTGTTGTTTTGCTAATTTTCCCTTTATCTATCCTTCGGGGTGGCCCAGTGATTTGGGCCTGGGATTTCCATGTTGGAGGTTTCAAGTTCGAAACTCCTTGTCAGCGAAGGCAAGGGGTTTGCCTTCTAGGCCGAACTCGTCGCACCGGACTTGTCTAGTGCGTCAACATCTCAAAAGAAAATATAATTAAGTAGAAACTCTGGTGCTTTATTGTTAGTGCAGACCAGGTCCCNAGATTATTAGAAATGTTTATTAAAATTTTTGCCCTTCATTAATGGACTCTAAAAAATAAAAAGAAATGCCATTTGTTATTTTTCTCAAATTCCTGCATTTAGTTATTATCTAATGTTTATGACTTTGAAATTAATTAAAGTTATAGCTAATAAATCTTTACTTATTTTTAAGAGTTGTTCTTAACTATATTATTAGCCTTTTATCTATGGATCCTTCGGGGTGGCCTAGTGATTTGGGCTTGGGATTTCCATGTTGGAGGTTTCAAGTTCGAAACTCCTTGTCAGCGAAGGCAAGGGGTTTGCCTTCTAGGCCGAACTCGTCGCACCGGACTTGTCTAGTGCGTCAACATCTCAAAAGAAAATATAATTAAGTAGAAACTCTGGTGCTTTATTGTTAGTGCAGACCAGGTCCCTTTGCACGACAGATTGTCAAATCATCACTCCATTGGCTTTTTCTCTCTAAACCAAACTCAATGGCTTCAGTAATTGTGCAATGCCAGGTTGCTCCTCCTCCCAGGGGTGCAGCTGAGCTGACACTCCGTCTTACCTATTTTGATCATTTGATCATACCCGGTCAGCTTTTGGACGTAACCAACGGATATTATTCTACAACCTCTCTATTTCCAAACCCGATTTCGTCCAAACCATTATTCCTTCTCTTAAACATTCACTCTCCCTTGCTCTCAAACACTATACATCTTAGCTGGAAACCTTGTTTGTCCACTTATAAACTCTAGTGGTTATCTTGAGTTGCGTTATCTCCCAGGAGATTATATATATGTTACCTTTTCTGAGATGACTGATATGAATTTCAATTATCTCATTGGTAACAATCCCCGAAATGCTGAGGATTTTTATCCCTTTATTCCTCAATTAGCAGAACCTAAGGATGCACCAGGGGTCCAATTAGCCCCTCTCTTAGCCATTAAAGTGACACTTTTTCCTAATTTTGGCATATCCATTGGTTTCAGTAACCATCATGCTGCCTGCGATGGAAATACTATAGTAAGATTCACTAAAGCATGGGCTTTACTGAACAAATTCGGCGGAGATGAGCAATTCTTAGAAAATGATCAGCTCATTCCATTTTATGATAGGTCCATAATAAAAGACCCTAATGAACAAGAGACGGCTATATGGGATGTAATGAAGACATTTAAGCTGGAAATGTGCGACATAATTGTGATTTTTATATCAATAAAATCACTCAACCAAATTTATCATTAAAATAAATTGACAAAGCAAAATAAATTATTTTGTATACCATATAAATATGAACTTCATAAATAAATAAAAATAAAAGAAAACAAATTACGAATAAACTTAATTAGTGAAAATCATATTACGGTATTAGCAAGAATCATATGCCTTACTGTATCAATAGCGGGGCAACAACAATAATTATTTTACGATTAGATCCGGTATAAATTATGATGGAGGAGAAAGTGGAAAAAAGAAAACTGTCGAAAATACTAAATTTGAACGGTGCCTTACCAGTATATATCAAATTCAGTATCGTAACAATACCTTTCTGAGCACCAAGGTCTTCTTCGATTGAATATGCCCAAACAATGTATTGATGCTTTTGCGTGATGCTATCAAATGTCTGATTTATTTATGAATTCTCCAAAAATAATTTATTACTATTATTTTAACCCTGAATATTAATTTTAATTTTCAAATATATAAAATGTTCATCCATTGTTGTTCTTTCTATTACTCAGTTGAATGGTAAATGCTAACTTCTTCGAATCTGACAATGATTTTGTTTTGTTTTTGTGATGGTTACAGTGATTCAATGACCGAAAACTTGATCTAGGGGAAGGAGGAAATGGATGATAGATATATTTTACTAATAATAAATTAAGTTAAATGATTTTATTGATACAAAAATCTAAGTTGAGTAATTTTATTGATACAAAATAAAGTTCAATGACTTTACTAGAAAAATTCTCAAAGTTAAGTGACATTTTAAGATATTAACTCCTCAACTATAGGGCTGTATTGGAAGGACTGTTTTGGGTCGCCAAGAAATAGGTTTTTAGTTATCATTGGAATTTTATGGAACCGTGGTAGGTTTTTTAATTTTGGGTAAAAAATTAAATAAGAAATCGGGTAAATCATAGTTCGAAATATATTTTTCCTTTCTAGATATAGCGGCTAATATATATATCTTTTTTACTTTTTAGATATACCGGCTAATATATTTGTCCTTTTTCCTTTTTAGATATAGCGGCTAATACATTTATTCTTTTTCCTTTTTAGATATAGTGGCTAATATATTTGTCCTTTTTCCTTTTTAGATATAGTGACTAATATATTTGTCCTTTTTCCTTTTTAGATATAGTGGCTAATATATTTTTCCTTTTTCCTTTTTAGATATAGCGGCTAATGTATTTATCTTTTTTCCTTTTTAGATATATATAGCGGCTAATATATTTGTCCTTTTTACTTTTTAGATATAGCGGCTAATACATTTATTCTTTTTTCTTTTAGATATAGCGGCTAATATATTTGTCATTTTTCCTTTTTAGATATATTGACTAATATATTTGTCCTTTTTCCTTTTTAGATATAGTGGCTAATATATTTATCTTTTTTCCTTTTTAGATATAGTGGCTAATATTTGACAATAGGTGTTCAAAAGTGGATATTCACTTAATTCACCCAAATATATGATGGCGGCTTTTTAGTATAAAAGTGAAACCCTTAAAGAGGACATCTCAATCATCACATCAATACGAAGCAATATGGCAAAAAGAGAAGATAGAATATCAGAATTGCCTGTGCATATCATTCATCACATCTTATGTCGCACTAACCTCGACATCAAAGAGGCGGTGATAAGTTGTATGCTGTCCAAGAGATGGTACTATTGCTGGACTTCAAGACCTAATTTGATATTCGATCAATTTCAAGGCGACAAATATATGCCCCTTGAAAACTATGTCAAGTTGGTTGATCAATCCCTACGATCCCATATCGAAAAAAACTTACATCTTGAACAATTCATCCTTACATATTGTGATTCAGAAGTGGATTCTCACCTGGATAGTTGGATTGAATTGGCGGTTAAACTCAACGTCACAGAGATGGGGATTCACCGGCCTTACATTTTAAGACCAAATAGCTTACCTCATGTTATTTATGATGCTAAAAAGCTGAAAACATTGTCGTTAACCAAGTGCAAGTTTGAATTTGATATTAGCACCACTCACATAAGATTTTGTTGTCTCGAGGCTCTTTCTTTGAATCATGTACATATTTTAGATGCCCAATTGCAAAGAGTTATCGAAAGATGCCCATTTATCAGGACTCTAAATTTATATTATTGTGAGGGTATAAGCAAATGTCACATTTTTGGCCTAGTACATCTCCAGTATTTGACTGCAAGTTATTGCAAACTCCATAGTGTGATAGTCGAAGCTCCATATCTTCGATGCTTTATATATAATGAATATGCTGAACAGGACAATATTCTTCCTTGCCAAATTGCTATTTTGGATGGTTACAATACTTTACAAACACTCGAGCTCACTGGTGCCAGCATCATCGACCAACAGTTTCGAGATATATTCTGTAAGTTCCCAAACATTTCTGAATTGGAACTAGCAAGATGCTATAAGCTGAATAATATAGAGATTCAGAGTGAAAAACTCAAGAAATTCACCTTATTATTAGGGTTGAACAGTCTGGAAAATCTCACGATTCAAGCTCCAAATTTATTGGAATTTGATTTCCTTGGTAGTAAAATGCCCTTCTCATATATGGATACTTCTTCCCTAGAAAGAGCCCGACTCAAATTCTTCTTGCCCGGCACACACTTTGGATCAGTGGACAGCAGTTGGTACACGAGCCTTCATCACTTTGTTCAAAAGTTCAACTATTCTAAAGATTTCATATTGATAATATTTTGCCGCCAGGTAGTTTACATTATTTTTATGCTTATGTCATTGATTTATGCATTACTTGTTGAATTTTGTTTAAACTATGCCATTGACTAAATTCTTGCAGACCAAAAGCATACTTATTTATGAAAATCCAAGAGAAATTGTTATTCCACCAACCCATGCTGTCGAGATATTCATTGCATCCATGCTGCGTGTTGAATCGGTCATTGGAATGTTAATGTACAAGCGTCCCTTTATCATGTCCATAATTGCACGTACAGACAGCAAAGCACTGCAGGTAATTTCTTGCTTTAACTCAAAAACGTCTCTTGTGCTTGTATAAACTAAGACATTAATTTGAGCTTAACTTTTGGACACCGATAGTGTAAAAGATTTGTTTTACAATCAGAAAATTTGTTGTTAAATGTTGATTGCTCGTCTCACAAGCATTATTGTATAATATATCTTGTGTTATTGCTTAAATGCAGGTGATGTCTACACTAAAAGGGTGTATACAAAAGCAAAATTGTGGTAAAGAATGTCCATTCATTACCAAGTGGCATCGTTACGTAAAAGAAGTCATCAGTTGTACTGGGACATCTGAAGAGGGAATGACTGCCTCCAGGTGGTATCTATGGTTGAAATCCACATCTGTAATTGACCAAGTGAATAATTTCGTGTTAAAATGGAAAGAAGAAGCCTAGACCGAAGAGTTTGGAGGAATTCAGCAAATAGAGTTAATTAGTGTGTTGAGAAGAAGTATGATTTATTACATATCTGTAGTTTAGTTGCAGTTGTAATATCATTTCCCCAGCTTCAGCAGTAATTGTTCTTTCCTGAATGAAATATAACAGAATTTCTATATCTTGACAATGGAACGTAAAACTCTGTTCTGAACTCTCTGTGTCGATCTAACTCATGCTAAACGTACATTCATACATGCACACACAATCAATTTCCCCCATTTTGATGATGATGATAAACTATGTAAGTGTATATACATCACATCACCTAACTGACATATATTTTTCCCCCCTTTTGGCATCATGAAATTAAATACGTGCAAAAGAGCATAGAATCAATATAGGAAGCAGAATGCCACAATGTTAACTCTGGCCACTAGAGCTACACTTATTAGCCATCCCGAGAAAGTTTGTATATTACAAAGGGCACAAATCACGAGGGGATCGGATAGGTAATCACAAATCCAGAGAAACTTTATCTTTATTTATGACTAATATAAATAAAGATATAATTGATGATTATAATCATCTCAAGTTGCCTTAAATAGCCTAATATAACTAGAGCATTCTCTAAGAAAGTTGTGGCCCCTTTGTGGAGACCCCTCCCTTCTCTGGAGTTTTATGTCCACCTTCCTACAATCCTCTTGGATTATCCGACTCCTATTATCTTCATTCGAGGGGTGGACATCCTCATGGATCCCCATTTGGTGAACTTAGCACTGGGCCTGCCGGAGGTTCCTCATGAGTCATACATGGATAAGCTGCGGGAGATGGACCATACCTGGCTAAGAAATATGCTGGTAGAGGAGAAGTATTGGGAATAAGTCAGCTGGATCACCACAGAGAGGCTCTGTAACATCTCGCACCTAGAAACGACTAGAAAGAGTTTAAAATCTGAAAATAATGATTTTTGGAAAGAATAAGAAAATCTGGAAAATTTTGTTTAAGATAAGAAAGTGAGTTTTGGCCATTTTAAAATGGCCATAACTCCTAGCTCAGGATGAATTAGGAGCAGTTATTGATATGGTTGTAAAGCCCTTGGAGAGAGCTTTCCAACGCCGCCGAGTTTGTGAAATTCTGACATCGTATGAGTGAGATATGCCTTCCGGAAGTTGGGCTGTTGGATCGAGGAAAGTCTCAATCCGGGTTTAGGGAAGGGCAAAGTAGTCTTTTCTCTAATTAATTTCCTAATTCTCTTTTAGGGATTTATTGGGGTAAAAACATGACTTAGTCAGTTTGGTGAATTGCGAATTACGCTTAGGGCTTGGAGAAGAGAGAAAAGAAGAAAGAAAGGGAGAAAAGCCAAGATTTCGCCAAGAACGTCAAGCGTTTGGAGTGGAATTCGTCTGGGGTGATCCCTATTAAGGTATGTGAGATCTTTTCGTGATGGGTTAGTTCACCCACACTCTAATCTTATTTCTACTCAGAGATTTGTGGTTGATTGAATGAAAAGTTAATGAGTTCTTGAAGAACTTTGTTGAAATTCGTTAAGTTCTTGTTGGTTGAGTTGTTGATGCTTGGGGGTTGAATTGATTCATGTTTCCGGGATGATTTTCGAGTTAGATTGGTTGTGTATTGAGGGTACAATTGATCCTAAGTGTTTGGGGAAAGAACTAGGGAAGATTGGAGGGTTTAGAGACACTACTAAAAAACTGCTAAAAAATGACGGACAGGAGAGCGACGGACGGCGTCACTCCAAAAAGCGACGCCATTTGCCACACTGTCCATTGCTTTTTAATAAAAATAATTATTTTTAAAATTATTTTTCAAAAAGCGACGAACGGCATCTCTTAGTCCGTCACTTTTTTTCATGGATTTTTACGCGAAATATATATATATATATAATTAATAGTTAATTGATTAATTATTTTTTTAAAGGAGCGACGGACAACATCTCTAAGTCCGTTGCTTTTTGATCAACATTGCTGGTCAAACATTTAAGAAAAGTGACGGACAGCGTCTCTTAGTCCGTCGCTTTTTTGGTCAACTATTTTAAAAAAAGCGACGGACAAAGAGACGTTGTCCGTCGCTTTTCTTAAAATATCTTTGACCCAGATCGGAATTTTCTTATTTTCTTCTCTCTCTCTTCTCTCTTCACTCTTATTCTCTCCCTTCTCTCTATTGATCTCCTCCACCAGATGCCTCCTCCACCTCCACCACTACCGCCGTCACTGCCCTTGCCCGTCGTCGCCAGTCGCCGTCCGTCACCGCCCGTCGCTGCCTCTCCTATTTGTTAAGGTTGATGTTTAATTTTAGGTTTTTTTTTCAATTCTAGTGATTATAGTTGATTGTTAGTTAGTATATTATTGTTTTAGTTTGTTGGGTTGTGTTATTGTTAATTTGATTTGATTATTATTAGTTAAGTAGAGAATTGGAGATTTTTTATTTTAGGGTTTTCTTTTAAATTGGGTATTGTAATTAGTGAATGAATTAGGGTTTTTTGATTTTAGGACTAGTTTGAACTTGAGAATATGTAATTTGATTGTGAGTTGAGATTTTTTTTTAAATTTGATTGATATATTGTTAGTTAGTAAAGTGTTACTTTGAAGTTAGAAATTAGTTGAAGTGTATATGATGAATGTTTGAATGTCATGACTATATAGTGATGAATGTTTGAATGTCATGAATATATATTGATCGATGAGGTTTTTTTTTAATTAGAACTTGAATATATAACTAATTGTTGGATTAGAAGTTTATATATAACTAGATATGAACTTGAAGTTGAACTTGAGCTTGGAACTTGAATATAACTAATTAATTCTTGGATTAGAAGTTTATCTATAACTAATTTTAGAAATTGGATATGAATTATTGAATTTAATTAGAACTTGAATTTTTGTAGGATTTTAGAACTTTAATTAGGTTGTGAACTTTAGAAATCTTGAATTATTGTATGATTTTAGAACTTAGGTTGTGAACTTTAGAAATCTTGAATTATTGTAGGATTTTAGATTTTAAAGTTGTGAACTTTAGAGAACTTGAATTTTTGTAGGATTTTAGAACTTTATAAGGTTGTGATCGTTAGAAATCTTGAATTATTGTAGGATTTTAGAACTTTAAGTTGTGAACTTTAGAGAACTTGAATTTTTGTAATATTTTAGAACTTTAGGTTGTGAAACGTTAGAAATCTTGAATTATTGTAGAATATTAGAACTTTAAGTTGTGAATTTTAGAGAACTTGAATTTTTGTAGGATTTTAGAACTTTAAGTTGTGAACTTTAGAGAACTTGAATTATTGTAGGATTTTAGAATTTTAGGTTGTGAACTTTAGAAATCTTGAATTATTGTAGGATTTTAGAACTTAAATTTGTGAACTTTAGAGAATTTGAATTTTTTTAGGATTTTAGAACTTTATAAGGTTGTGAACGTTAGAAATCTTGAATTATTGTAGGATTTTAGAACTTTAAGTTGTGAACTTTAGAGAACTTGAATTTTTGTAGGATTTTAGAACTTTAGGTTGTGAAATGTTAGTAATCTTGAATTATAGTAGAATATTAGAACTTCAAGTTGTGAATTTTAGAAAACTTGAATTTTTGTAGGATTTTAGAATTTTAAGTTGTGAACTTTAGAGAACTTGAATTTTTGTAGGACTTTAGAGCTTTAGGTTGTGAACTTTAGAAATCTTGAATTATTGTAGGATTTTAGAACTTTAGGTTGTGAACTTTATAAATCTTGAATTATTGTGAAATTTTAGAACTTTAAGTTGTGAACTTTAAAAATCTTGAATTATTGTAGGATTTTAAACTTTAGGTTGTGAACTTTAGAAATCTTGATTTATAGAATTTATGAACTAATTATTAGGTTGAGCTTTAGAAATCTTGATAAAATGTAGTTTTTATGAACTATTTGTAATTTTGAAACGAATTTTGAAAGACTTTATAAGTCTTTATATTGTGATTTAGATATTTTGAATGTTAATTTAAGTTTGTTGTTTTATATTTTGTGTAGCTTCTTTATAATGATTTGTGTTTGATTGGGGCTGAAATTGAATTGAATTGAGTTGAATTGCTTTTGCAAGTGGGCATCAGAAACAGATAGTTTTCTGCTGTCAAAAAAATTACAGAAAAAGCGACGGACAGGGTGGTTTTGTCCGTCGCTTTACTGGATTTTTTTTTAAAACCCAGAAAAGCGACGGACGGGGTCCTTTAGTCCTTCGCTTTTTTTTAATTTTATTTTTTTTAAAACCCAGAAAAGCGACGGATAGGGTCCTTTAGTTCGTCACTTTTCTGAATTTTTCAAAATTTTATTTCCAAAAAAGCGACGGACGGCGTCTCATTGTCCGTCGCTTTTCAAAATTCTAAAAAAAATTAAAATTAATTAAAGCGACGGACTTCGTCTCTTTTTTTAATTTTTTTTTAAAAAAGTGACGGACTGCGTCGCATTCTTCAAAAAAAATATTAAAAAAAAAAAGCGACGCAGTCCGTCGCTTTTGAAAAAGCGACGAGATTGACTGCGTTGCTTTTCCGTCGCTTATGGCCAAAAAAGCGACGTAGTCCGTCTCTTTTTGGCAGTTTTTTAGTAGTGAGATGAAAAACAAAGGAGAAAAGTCGGAGTTCACCTGGGGAAGGGTGGGGCGTCGCACCAGCCAACGCGCCCCAAAAGGGGCTCTGAATCTTCACCCTTGGGGCGCCGCGCCAGCGAGCGAGCCCCAGCCCAGCCTCTGAATGTTGAGGCCTGGCGCCCGCGCCTCTCAGAGCGCCAAGGACGCCAGTTCTCCCCATTCGTTTTCCACCTTTTCGTACTAGTTCCTAAGTGATGTACCTATGTTTCTTAGTTGATTCTAACACTCTAAGGTACATCTAAACATCATGAAATCATGAACCTTGAATCCATAATCCAATTCAAGGAAAGTTAAGATCAAAGTCAAAGAAGTTAAGATTCAAGTCTAGAAGTTAAGAAACAAGTCAAAGTAAAGTTTTTCAAAGTTTTCAAGAGTCTTTATTAATCGTTTTAAAGAGTTGAGTTCATTTCTCAAAAGTTATTAGGGAACTAAATATTCCTAAAGAAGTTTATAAATGTTTTCACATTTGAGCAAGAAAGGAACTATGATTTCCAAAAGAGCCTTTGGGCTAGTTTTCAGAAAAGGGAACATCGATTCCAAAAGAGCCTTTGGGCTAGGTGTTGACACCCAATTTTGGACCTCCACAATATAGATTAATCATCAAGCTTCTTAAAATTCCAAACTATTTGAAATAATTGATTTTATAAAATTCAAAATATTTTCAAGTTAGTTTCATGTAATTTTGTCACTTTTGGATTTTTTAAAATAATATATATGTATTTTATATAATTAGCATATTTCATAAATATTCGAAAATCATCTCAAAAAGATTTTATTTTAATTAAATATTTGGTTAATTAGTTTAGTTATATGATAGTTTATATTTTTTATTCATTCGGTTTATAATTGAGTTAATTATTTCATTTTCGTTAATTTTAAGAAGCTCCCTAATTAATCCTATTTAAATTCATCTTAAATTTTAACCAAATTTGCAAATTAAATTCAATTCAGCTATATTGTGAATTCTATATGACTATAGTTGCAATCCAAATTAGCCATTTTGTATTTTGCAAATCTAACCTTTTTTTTACCTCACTTTAGACCCACTTGAAACCAAACTTGGTCCATTTTTCCTTCACTGCAGCCCATCTGTTCTAATTAAATTTCCAGCCCACCTTCTAACCCAAAACCGACCCAATTTACTCTTACTCCCAATTAAAATTCATCAAATGATACATACAACAGCAACAGCGACCCAGACCCCTATAAATCGTTCTTCTCTCTTGCGAAGAAACCCAGAAAACTAGCGAACCAGCCCAGAAACCTAGCATCGACCCGAATCCAGCAGCCCTCAAAGCGTCACCCGAGTCCAGCAAGCCCTGTACGCGCCTCGTCTCCTTCACGCGAGGGCGAGTTCACGCAATCGACAACTCCCTCAGCCCTGCTCTGCAACAACCGCCCATTTTGATCTTTTCCATTCGGATTTTAGGGGATTTTGGTTGAATTTCCATACAACAGCAACTTTTCCTTACCCTTGGGGGGAAAATTTGAATTGATTTGGTTGGAGAATTCTGATTTTGCCCCAAGTTCCTATCCGTTTTCTTCCCCCAAATCTGCCCTAATTTCCTGGCTATATATACTCTCTTATTATTCACTGTAAATATAGAAGGGAATGAATTGGAATTAAAAAAAAATACAGTGAACTATTGATTATACATAGTCATAGACAAATATTTAGGAAATAGATTTTGAAGTGATAGAGATTGGCAATAAGATTTCTACTCTCGTTTGATCCTTTTCCGTTCATCGAAGTTTCTCGGAGTCATAGTTTGGTGGTGGTGGAATCCTTCCCAGAATCTCGCGTTCCAGGTCGCTGCTCCGAAAGAAGTGATATTTTGTTTCTTTTGTTTTGTTCTTTGTCTAATATGATGCTTTGATTCATATCTGGTATTTTGCTCATTTAATATTATAGTTTGTTCAGTTTGTTTTATTCATCTTAAATTGAATCAGTTTGCATTGTATTTTTGTAATTACTAGCTGACTTTGAATCATGTAATCATCGTTGTCAATTTAATTTTGTCTAATCAGGAAGCTCTAATTTTTGGCTCTATGTTTGTCTCACTATTCTTGAAAAGGAAGTATTGAATGTTAGCCTAATCTCATGTAATATATATATATATATATATATATATAATATATTTTGCTTTCGACTTTAATCTACGATATTGTCCTTCTGAATTTGTAGCCTCCCAGTAAATTCATCTACTCATCATATATCCAATTTAATTCCTTATTTTGTTGAATGAATAAGTTGAATACCAATTTTTTTTTATACTTTTTTGCGGTTTGATTTAGCATGAGTCCTGCAAAGAATTAAACTTGCATAAAGTGTCCATGTCCTTTCTGTTTTGTTTCTAATGTTGTCCTCTTGTTCAAATGGGTAAACTGTATGTTCTTCATAATACTCATGTTATTGTCTTGGAAATCGTGGGTTTATTTTTCTATTATTATTATTAAGCCAGAAGCTCTGATTTTTGAGTTCGAATAATACATTTCAACATATATCTTGATAGCGTGAGCACAACCATAATTATATTTTCTCTTCTTCCTTGATAGTTTAGGATCTACGATGCATTGTCTTCTTGTGATATATAAATTGTGACCTATAAATTTCGTTATGTGTCTTCGAATGGTTGTTTCTGGGCATTTAAGAGGACGACATATTTTCCATGTTACTTGGGAGAGAGATGCCAACCTTTATTTTTCTCCATATGTTTAATATGTGGCTTTCTATAGTTTGCCGTTTTAGTGTTTGAGTAGATATAGTCTTATCATCTTCATGTTTAATGCTTTGTTCTCTACTTAAGTTCTCAGGTAGACATATATGCGATTAAATAGAGTGTTTATTGAATTAGCTCGACCTCTCTATTTTAGTGTGATGTCGTTAAAAGGTCTCAAATTGTAAACTTATTATTTGCTTGTTTCATTCACTATGATTTGAGTATAAGTTTGGTCCCTGCTCATTTTGGTTGTTGCTTGTTAGTTCTTTATGATCATCAAGCTTGTAACGTTGTTGGAATTTGTAAATATGGATGTTTTCTATCCCACCTATAATAATGTGTGCTATAGATTGCTCGTTATTTTCACGAACACACAAGATTATGATGCCTCTATTCTGGTTGATGTCATCCTTACATCTAGTTAGCGATGTTTACTGACTTGTTTAATGCCAGATAATCGATCTTGTCTCTTACTTGAGTTTTGTTGTCTTCATTTAAAGTATTTCAGAGTCTGAA
>NC_064285.1:66818327-66819406 GCF_019186545.1 Solanum stenotomum
GCTACAGTATTATTTGATCCCGGATCCAAATTCTCGTAAGTATCTATTTATTTTGCTCCCCGATTGGGTATGAGGTCTGAGTCTTTGGCAGAGCCAGTTCATGTCTCGACCCTGGTGGGTGAGTCCTTAGTAGTGGATCAGATATTGCGATCTTTCTTAGTGACTATCCAGGGTTGTGATACTAGAGTTGATCTTATTTTGCTAGATATGGTTGATTTTGATGTGATTCTGGGCATGGACTGGTTATCCCCTTATCATGCAGTCTTGTATTGCTACGCCAAGACTGTTACCTTAGCGATACCTGACATTCCCCCAGTGTTGTGGCAGGGTGCTTATAGTCACACACCGACAGGGATCATCTCTTTTATGCGGGCTAGACGGTCGGTTGCTTTTGGGTGTTTAGCTTATTTGGCTTATGTGTGAGATGTGAGTAGAGATGACTCTTCAGTTGACTCAGTTCCTGTGGTTAGAGAGTTTGCAGATGTGTTCCCTACAGACCTACCTGGCTTACCTCCAGATCGTGACATTGATTTTGCCATAGATTTGGAGCCCGACACCCGTTCTATTTCTATTCCGCCTTACCGGATGGCTCCTGCAGAGCTTAGGGAGCTCAGTGCTCAGTTAGAGGATCTCTTAGGTAAGGGGTTTATCCGTCCGAGTGTGTCGCCTTGGGGTGCTCCTATCCTGTTTGTGAAGAAGAAGGACGGGACTATGAGGATGTGTATTGACTACAGGCAGCTGAACAAGGTGACGGTGAAGAACCGTTACCCCATGCCTCATATTGATGATTTGTTTGATCAGCTTCAGGGTGCCGCCGTGTTTTCTAAGGTTGATTTGAGGTCCGGGTACCATCAGTTGAGGATTAGGGCAGCGGACATCCCTAAGACCGCATTTAGGACTCGTTATGGCCACTATGAGTTCCTTGTGTTGTCTTTTAGGTTGACTAATGCATCTGCCGCCTTCATGGATTTGATGACACGTGTGTTCAGGCCATACCTTGATTTATTTGTCATCGTCTTCATTGATGACATACTAGTATACTCGCGGAGCCTGAGTGAGCATGAGCAGCATTTGAGGAT
>NC_064285.1:66819506-66820221 GCF_019186545.1 Solanum stenotomum
TCGCGAGGTGGCGCGGCCAGGGGTGGCGCGCCCGGGTCTGCAGGCAGAGCCTCAGTTTGGGGTAGACGCCGACCCCGAGGTCGAGGCAGGGCCGTAGCACCAGCCCGAGATAGGGAGGAGGAGCCTCAGGCAGCATATGTACCTCCACAGCCGGTGGGGCTGAGGCCAGCCCAACCACCACCTGCACCAGCTGCAGTTGCAGCTCCTGACCTTCATGCTCTGCTGACTCAGATACTAGCAGCTATTGGGGAGATGCGACAGGCACTAGCCCCAGCAGCACCAGCACCAGTCCTAGCAGCACCAGCTCTAGCGCCGCAGGGTTAGCCTGCCGCAGTGGCACCAGAGGTTGAGCCGCCACCAGTTCATGTGACTGTTGTGTCAGACTTAAAGGACGGGGAGATGCCACTGCGCGAGCAGAAGATGCTCGGGGTATTCCAGAGGTTGGCACCGCCGATATTTTCAGGGGCGATGGGGGAGGATGCCTACGAGTTCCAGCTCACTTGTCAGGAGCAACTACAGTCATTAGGCCTCTTGGAGTCGAGAGGAGCCGACTTCACTGCTTATCAGTTTCATGGGCCAGCCAGGCAGTGGTGGCGCTCGTATCGAGAGTCCAGGCCAGTTGGATCGCCTCCTGTATCTTGGAGTGAGTTCTCAGAGGCTTTCTTAGCCCGGTTCATGCCACGGAATGTCAGGGATAGGCTTCGTGATCAGTTCT
>NC_064285.1:66820321-66821373 GCF_019186545.1 Solanum stenotomum
CATTCTAGCCAGAGATGTGAGGAGATTGGGCTCCAAAGCCATTCCTGTTGTTTAGGTCCGTTGGAGGCATTGTCCAGTCGAGGAGGTTACCTGGGAGACCGAGCAGGAGATGCGAGAGCAGTTTCCTGGCTTGTTTGAGCCTTCAGGTATTTCTTGATCCCTTCTTTCGCGGACGAAAGTCCTTTTTAGTAGTGGATATTGTAATGACCCACATGGTCATTTCTGCGTCTTGCCTTCTGTGTGTCGTTTAGAGCATTCCTATAGCGACCCCAAGTCATTTATGACTTGCTGGGACTGACAGTTCGGTCACCTGGTCGTTCGTTTGGTCTTGGTGCGAGTTTTTGTGTTTTGGAGCTTATGAACCTTGAACGATCATTTTCGTTCAAAAGTTCAAGAAGATGACATCGGAATCCAATTCTGACGATTCCATCAGCTCTGGAAGGGTCATTTTAGGCTAGTAGCATGGTGGACATGACTCCCGAGGTTTTCAGTGTGAGTCGGTGCGATTAGGCGTTTTAGCCTTTGAAATTTAGCCTAAGTTTGACTTTGGTCAACATTCTAAGTAAACGCGCTCGGATGAGAATTCCGTCAGCGTGGTTAGCTCCGGAATGTCAAGTTTAGTCTAGATTGACACTTCTTTTGTGTCTGGAGGTTTTCGATATCTTTCCGAGCCCTTTTGTGGGTTTTGACTAAAAAGGGCTTTTGGAAGTGGGACCCACTTTTTATCGAAATGACCTCTGATGGAAATTTCGACTGCGCCGTTGAGTCTGGAATATCGAATTTGGTATGGTTGCATATCTCGTTTGCGTGCACGGGGTTCCGAACGAGATCGGAGCATCCCGTCGGAGTTTTATTTTTTTTGAAAATTGCAGAAATATCTGCTATTTATTGCAGAGAATTCAGCCAACTTTCCAAATTTCAAACCCTCATCTCTCTCTCATCTCTCAACCGATTTGGGTGATCCAAAAGGCTAAGTTGTAAGATTTTTCGAGGACAACGTGTTGGTGAGCTCGGATAGTGATTCGGAGTCCCCGTTTGAGGTAATTTTCGAA
>NC_064285.1:66821473-66821845 GCF_019186545.1 Solanum stenotomum
TTGTATATTGATGCAGCAGGGCCGGGTTTTTGCTTATGCATCGAGGCAGCTTAAGATCCATGAGCGCAACTACCCCACTCATGACTTGGAATTGGCGGCGGTAGTTTTCGTGCTTAAGATTTGGAGGCACTACTTGTATG
This sequence comes from Solanum stenotomum, assembly GCF_019186545.1. Lineage (NCBI taxonomy): Eukaryota > Viridiplantae > Streptophyta > Magnoliopsida > Solanales > Solanaceae > Solanum > Solanum stenotomum. Next base: position 66,821,614 of record NC_064285.1, read on the forward strand.
GAGTTCGATGTGAGATCTATACTGATCATAGGAGTCTTCAGTACATCATGAGCTAGAGGGACCTTAATTCGAGGCAGCGTCGTTGGATTGAGCTTCTGAAGGACTACGACCTCTCTATTCTCTATCATCCGGGCAAGGCGAATGTGGTAGCGGACGCCTTGAGCCGGAAGGCAGTGAGTATGGGTAGTCTAGCCTTCTTATCTGATGAGGAGCGACCCTTAGCTTTGGACAT
>NC_064286.1:322917-327917 GCF_019186545.1 Solanum stenotomum
AAAATTCAGTTAAGAACTTGAGATATACATTCCAAAATTTACATTTATGAAGTTTTTCCACATATAGTAGAACAATCAAGTCAATGATTATTGTAATTAATTTTGTAACTAACATTAAATTTAGATGAGAACTTGAGATACATAGTCAAACTTTTTTCCATCAAAAATTAAAATTTTAGATTTTGGATATTATCAAAATTAGATAAAGATGGACTTTTTACTATTTGGGGGTTAAATAGTTGATCTTTTTTTTTTTTTTTAATCAAGAATCCAATTTTTAGTTCCTGGGTAGTGTCGAAATAGGATAAAATTGAATTTTTAGTCTTTGGGTGTTATGGATAGTTAATCAGGTTATCAAAAATTCCATTTTTAGATTTTGGGTAGTGCCAAAATAGGATAAAGATTGATTTTTTACTCTCTGGGTGTTATTGATAGTTAAATCTTTTTATCAGAAATCCAATTTTTAGTCTCTGGGTAGTGTAAAAATTGGATAAAGATTGAACTTTTAACTCTTTAGGTGTTATAGATAGTTAATGTTTTTATCAAAAATTCAATTTTTAGTTTTTGGGTATAATAAAGATTGAATTTTTACTCTCTGGATGTTATAGATAGTTAATATTTTTAGCTTGGGGTTGTTGGTTAGAAAGGTTCTTGATTCACAATCATGAAAAAGATGTCTGGGGAACTTAGGCAATGGAGAGCCTATTTTAGGTCATCAAACTTGAACATTTTTTACTTAATTGAATCTGCTTTAAGAGTAGCAGCCATTGATCACCCAAAAGAATTTAAATTAAGAAGAGATGGAATTAATGAGCTACTCTTCTCAATTGGGGTTTTTGATAGTGATAAGGTAGAAAATGTTGTTGATGTTGAGGGTGATAAGGGTAAAAGAAAGTGTAAAAATGAGTTAGTTAGAGAGTTAAATGATTGTGATGTTGAAAAAAGGAAAAGTGAAAGCAATGTTGAAGTTGAGGCATTGAATGATGAGATAGAAGAAGAGTCTCGAGTTGTTAACGAGGCTCCATCGATCAAGAAAAGCTATGTTGAAGTTGAGGCATTGAGTGACGAGATAGAGGAAGAGTCTCGAGTTGTTAATGAGGCTCTATCGATCAAGAAAATCATCGATAACAATCAAAATGAGGTACATATCAATAGAGTGATTTTACTTCACTTCAATTGAACTATTTTTTGCTATTGTTGGTTTTGTACATGTTTTCTTGATTATTTTTTTTTATACCTTATGAAGTAAGATTTTTTTTTTGTCTATATTGATACATGATTGTAGTTAGTCTTTGAAACAATGTAGAAATGTGATGCCATTTAGTTTCCTTTTTATCTGCTTTGAAATGTTTCTACTTGAGTCGAGGGTCTTTAGTTGTAAGATTTTGATAGTGTTATGTTCTTTTGACAGTCTGATTCGAATATATATAAGAGCTTAAAGAGGCTTCAAATGATGGCTTTGTCCGTGGAGATTCTGCAGGTTTGATCTTTTATCAATGTATAGATTTGATTTGCAATTTCTTTTATCAGCAATTCGTACTCAACGTATATATTTTTATATCAGAACACAGAAATTGGGAAGCCTGTTAATACTCTCAGATGGCACAACTCAAAAAATATTCGATGTCTGGTCAGGAAGATGGTCAAGTATGTCACTCTTTCTTTATTGCTGCTGAACAATATTTCTTTTTGAGTTATCGCACCATTTTGTCATCACTTGCAGCTTTTGTTGGATTTTCATATCGTTTTCTATTAATTTACAGGGAGTGTGATGATGCCCTTACCTTATTTGTACAGTTTTCTGCTTCAGTACTACGAGTATTAAGTAATTGAAGCATATACCTAATTTCACCACTTTGTGCACCTAACCGCGACTTTTTGTGTTTGATTGTGGTTATATAAGAAACGGTCGTTGTGTAGAAACATTGATTATTCCCTTACAATGACTTAAATTAGACTGGATGGATATGTTAAACGAGTGTCGTTGTGTTTATTCATTTCTCATGCATCACAGGGGCTGGATTGAAATGTTACAAGAGTGGATGGATGCTCGAGCAACATTAACAGGTCCTCCAAAATTTAGTGTTCTGTATTCTATGTTTAAGGTCATTATTGAAGTCTAATGTGGTGAGTTGTGAAATTATTGGTACAGAAAGGAAATCTGAGTCCACGAAAGCATTCGTTGTTGATGAAGAAGACAGAGGACTTCCTGCTCCGCCCTTGGAGGACATACCTTTCCTTTTTACTCAGACCACTGCAATCGAGTTGTCACAAGTATGCCTAACGTCTTACCTTTCTTCGACAAAATCATTTATCTTTATCTTCATGATTGAAACTGACTCGTTTTCATCATTCCCTATATATTATATTAAATGTAGATCTGTGATGGCATGGATGATGATGGAAGTGAGTAGAAACTTTTGTCCTTATAATAATTTCAAATCTAGTCTTTTCTATTCGATTCTTCATCTAATCGTGGATTTTCTTTCAGATGTTATAATCAGCGTGGGCCAAAAGGACGAGCAAGAAAAGAAACAAACTTCAGTACTTGTCAAACCAAATATGCCTCCCGGAGGCAACTCAGGACGTGGAAGACCAAATAAGCCAACACTCGAACAGATGCTCAACAATGATCATGAAATGAAACTCAAGGAGAAATCTGACCAAAGGAAAATTCAAACAAGGCATGTGCCTACTCAACAAAACGTGAGTATTCGAAGGGTGTGAATTTCTAGTTCATGTAAAGCTTCGATTTCTAACTAACAGTTCATCATTTCATTGTATCAGAAACTGAAATGCCCCGATGAGGATGCAGAACATTTGAAACTTGAGGCCACAAAGCGAAAGCTCCATGAGTGTTACCAAGAAGTTGAAAATGGTTAGTTTGGTTTCTTATAGCGCGTAGACTTAAATAACGCATCGTGCACTACAAAACATGTGATGATATTTCCTTATTAATTGTTCTTCAGCGAAGAGGCAGAGGATTCAAGTAATGAAGTTGAAGGACATACCCAAGCAAGGCCGTGGCATTAGAAAGCCTCATAATAGGCCTTTGGTAAATAGGCGTCAATGACTCATTTCTTCGCCTCTGTTAGTCAATCTTGTGGAGGAGCATCGTCAGTGAAGACTTGCGTCAATGGTATTAACTAATAACTCAAGATATAATGGATCTCGTCTAGTTTGGAGAGGTGCGCGTTTTGAAATGTTGTCCAAATTATACATTTTCCTGTTGGAAGGACCTGAATTGTGCCCCGGTTTTCAACTTTTTTGAACATTAGCCTGCCCTTTTTTTCTTTCATAGAAATGCCCTGAATTGCAATTTGCACATCAGAATAAGTGCATTTACATGTGGCTGGATCATATTGTTTACAAATGATACAAATATGAAAAAAATACAAAAGTTGGACTTGTGCAGCTAATTGTTAATCAAGCTACTTGTCTGGCTCATAATTCATGCCATCCTTTATGTAAATGTAAATGGTTTTTTATTAAAAGAAACTTTATATGCTTTTAATAATTCATGGCTCATAATTCATCATCCTAGATTCACATCTTAAAGTCCCACTTAGTGAAGAAAAATGCTCCCTCTTAAAAGCAATTTTATATATGCTGGGAGATTTCTTGTTAAGGATGTAGGAGTACAACGTATGATGGTAGAATAGTATATTTTTAATGCACCTATTTGATCATGATCTCTATGGTGGTTTCAGACATTCAATTATCATAGTTCACACCTATTATACAAATTGGTGCATTTGTAAATCAACGCAAGAAATAATCAAATAATCTCAAATGTCATTTATCCTCAACACATAATATATGTTATTTGCACCTTTTAACTAGTAGTGTAATCAAAATTTTCACTACATGAATTTAAAATATAAAGAAGTTAATATATGAAGAAGCCACGAAAATTCAACATATATATACACATATAAACGTGCAAGGAGATTCAACATATATATATCTATAATATACAAAATAAAATAAAAGATTTCGAAGAAAATTAAACTACCTTTTGCAGTACCCTAATCCTCCCATGCATGTTCCTTCACATTAAATGACAATAATAGCTAGCTAGGGACCATTCATATTCAAATATTTGCCATCATATTTCAAGAAAAGGTAATACTAGGAAACATTTCATAATATCTAGCTAGGAAACATTTCTTATTACAACAACAATAACAACAACAACAAAATAATTCATTAATATAATACATAGAAAAATCTTTGTATAACTACGCCATTTGCCCAAATATCTTATGGACTTTAAGAGAAAATTCGACTATTATAGTGACATGCATAACGTTACATAAGATGACACTGTTATAAAGATGTCTGGCTGTAGTGATCATCAAGTGGCATAACTTAGAGAGAAGAAAAGATAGGAAAGCCAGGTAGTGAGTAACCAGCATCAACAATAAATATATTGCCAGATACATAATTTGAAGAATCATGGACCAAATATCTCACTAGTGAAGTCAATGCTGGATCAGTTGTACCAAAAGTTTTAAGTGGAATGCTTCTTTTTGCTACATTTTTTAGCCAATCTTTTTTCATTAAATTCTCAGTAATCTCTGATTTGAAAAGACCTGGAGCTATTGTATTCACTCTAATATTGTGTTCTCCCAATTCTAATGCCATTATCTGCAAATTTCATAAACAAAGTTAGTATGATAGGTGTTTGATACGACAAACGTCATTATTCATTTTCTAAACATAAAGTGAGAAAAGCCATTTTCCCCTTTTTAGTGAAAAAAATATTTTCTAACAACCGAACACTAAAAATGATCAAAAATTGTTTTTCTTGGTACCAAACAAAATTTAAATTTTCATTTAGGGTTAGTTTATAACCTTTGTCATAGTATCCATACCAGCCTTGGAGGAACTATAAGCAATACAACCCGGCAATAAAGCTCTATTTAAACCAGAAAGTGATGAAATATTAATAATTGAGCCTCCTTTTTTTGAAGCTTGCATTTGTCTTCCAACATATT
>NC_064286.1:332917-358354 GCF_019186545.1 Solanum stenotomum
TAAACGAAGACATGTGGCATTTTAATTTAATTATTTTAAATAAATGAAATTTAAATATAAAAAAATCTAAATCTAAAAAGAAAAAGAGTTTCAACTAAAAAAAAGAAAAATCTACTTAAACCACCCCCACCCGACCCGCCGCACCCCCACCCCCCCAAAGCTCCCCCTTCTTCTCTTTCCCTAAAAGATATCCCTTGTCCACCATTGTTATTGTTCATCTTAATAAAAAACGGAGATTTTAACATATACTAAGTATGAATTCACCATTTTTGTTTCTCTTTATGCCGTATTTTTTATTCCTATTTTAAATTGATGCTCTTTTTTTCTTAAAAAAATCTGTTCTTCCTTTTTTTAATTTTGATTTCGAATTTTGATTCTGCTTTGTTGTGGAGGAAGAAGGGGTGTGGATCAGGGGTGGTGTATATGGTCTCCATTTTTTCTGGTAAAGGAGATATGGATGGTGGTCTTCGTTTTTTCTGGCAAAAAAATGTGGATGGTAGTTTTCATTTTTTCCGGTGAAAATGACGGCAGAATATAATTCTAAATCTGAAAAATTAATACAATGACAATTGAAAAGAAGGTTAAAAAAAAATGAAGAGGTGGCCTTGTGTTCAACAAAGCTAGGGTTTATCTGCTCTAATAAAATTACTATTAACGGGGATAAAAATATGATAAACAGCAGATTAGGGCTTGAAATGTAAGAAATAAACTGAAGTATGGATTTCTTATTGCTTGCATCGTTGGAATTTTTATCAAATTTAATTATAAACTTAGAAAAATTAAATTTGTAAAAAAATATTGATGGTGGATTGTTATGAAGAAATAGGAGCAGCAGGGGTAGTGCAATTTTGAAGGAGAGGAATTGGAAAAGATTGTTGTTTTTTTTTAAAAAAAATAATGAGAAAAAAAGGTTGACAATGTGTTTGATTAAATGATTCACGTGCCCAATAAGGCGTGAGTCCCACTTTTTGTGCCACATATGCACAAAGTGTCTAATTGGTTCAAATTCAAAATGGTCAAGGTGTTCGATAGGTACAAGCCTTAGTTAAAGTGTCTAAGTGAATTATGCGGACAACTTTAGGGAACGGTGTATGACTTAAGCCTTTTTTTTAATAGAAATTAGAAAAACATGGTCCATGCATATGTATGTGGTTCATAGGTTCTAAGTAAGGATGTGAGGTAGATATAAAACTAATCATTGATTTTTGAGAAAATACATAATTATCCCATTCAACTATAACACTTTTTTTAAAAAGACACTCAAACTTTATATGGGTCCTAGTACCCCACTAAATAATTTAAAAGTGATATAAATATCTCATTTTTCAGTTAATCCCACTTATAAAAAAGGTGTAAGCACGCACTAATTATAATTTGCCACCTGTCAATTTTATATAATTTCCTAATCTTTGTTTTTATTTATGTTTTTTTTTAGTTTTAATTCTTTATTTTTTCTTTCTTCGCTTAACCCATCCGTTGGTCTTCTTCGTTGTGGAGTGGCCGCCATTGCTACAACACCATGTACAACACTAAATCAAAATTAAAACTGGAAAATCAAATCCGCTTTCAAAATTTATTGTTTTCAAATTAAAATTTCTATCAAAGTCTTCTTTTGTGTGTTTTGCCTTTGATTTTTGCTCTAAATCAACTTGGGTTGTATTTGAAAAAAAACATTGAAATAACGCCGATGATTCTATCTTCCCGGAGATTCCCACACCAGCCGGTCAAGAAGGAGGAGAAGAAATCTAAGGATGAACCAACAAATCTGTTGTTGCTTCCGTTATCAATGGGATTTTTTTGTCAGTGAAAAGGCATTTTCTTTTATGTACTGAGATTGTGTTATTTAATTACAATTAAATCTCTCCGTCGAAATTCAATCTAAATGAAAAACGAAAAGAGAGCAAAAAAAAAAAAAAGAAAAAAAAAACTTCAAGCTCTCCTTCAATGGTGAAGCTCGGGAAGGAGAAGAAAAAAAAATTAATAGTAAAATAAAGATTATTTATATAGTTAATAAAAAATATTGCAAAAGAAAAGTTTAATCTTACTTTTTTTGGTTTCCACGCTCTTCAGGCGAGTGATATATACTCTCTCTATAAAATATCAAAAAATGGTTCAATAATTTCACATTAATCTAGTTAAGTGGTGTATTAGGATCCCCGCAAAGTTTGAGCGTCTTTTTCAAAAATACATCTTACTTTAATGGGGTAATTATGCATTTTCTCTTTATTTTTTCCAAAATAAGGGCCCCATGTACTATATTATAAGTTTTATTATCATCAAAAGTTATGCTGGCCTAGTAATTAATATTTCTCCATCTTTAACAAACATCTCAAATTCAAGCTCTAGAAGTTTATAAGAAATCGTCTTTGATAGTGAGAGAATTTTTCAGTACAAATTCGGATTAGCCGGGCCTTAAAAACAAATTCCTAACATCAAATGGAAACGAAAAGGAAAGAAGTATTACAATAGATGAGTGAGTACAAACTACAAAGGGTTAAAGCTTTTAACTTTTGAGTATTTCGTAAAGTAGAGAAATCAGTAGAAAATTAATTTCATTTTTAAAAATTATTCAAACACTAAAGAAATATTTAAAAGCTATTTTCATTTTACAAAAAACACTTAAAATAAATCGATCTAAGCAGGTTAACAGTAAGAGAGACAAAGGCTTGTGGAAGAAAGAAGAAAATCACAAGTAGCTTAAACTCATAAAACTAAAACATAGATCAATATTATGAGGGGAACATTTTCTTAAATTAAAATATGATCTATTACACTTTCATTTATTGCATATTTTGTTACCCTACAGTGGTCCTATAAATATGGAATTTTATTCAATGAGAAGTCCTAGATATTTTATAATAGTCTTAAGAGTCCGTTTGGATTAGCTTAAAAAAATAGTTTTTAAGTTTAAAATAAAAGGTCAAATTGAAATAACTTTTAAGTCAAAAAATAAAAAGTAGCGGGAGATCTACTTTTGATTTTTGACTTATTTTAAGTCATTTTTTTACCTTGCCAAATACTTTTTAACTTATTTTAAGTTATTTTTTATATTTGTCAAACACATCCAGAAGTCAAAATCGACTTAAAAATAGGTTTGACCAACTTTTAAGTCAATCCAAACACTCTCTTAGTCAGAACAACTAAGATGTTGTGCATTTGTTTTTTCCCTACAGTACGAAAAACTTGTAAACCACTAGTTTTTAATGACAAAATTAATAACAAATACATTGGTACGTAGGTTTGCGTATCTAGAATTTTGAGATGATGGGTGTACTATTACAAAAAGATAGATCGAAGATATAAATTCAATCGATTTAACATTTAGATTCTTATCACTGAAAATCATTAAAATTTTAAAATTATGGATGCAAAATTATTTTTTATCTATCCAAACCACATATAGAGGCGTTACCCAATTTTAGAAATGAAAATAAAACAAGATAAATAAAAAATTCAAATTTCTAACCTCACTTAAAGAGGTGCACCTAATCATCATCGTACGACATTATATGATACTTCAACTGTGGGTTCACACATCTATATCTAAAAAAATATAACACTACTATATATAATTTCAAAAGGGGAGCATGGATTCACGTGAACCCGGTGACCCCCTCCTTGATACGCCTCTAGGTAGGTAGATAACTTTATCTTTTATACGAAATAGATAATTCCATGATTTTGGTGGAAAATGTAATAAAAATAGATAAATCCATGGTTTTGGAGGAAAATGTGATAGAAATAGATAAATCCATGATTCTGGTGGAAAAATTGATAGATTTCTTACTTTACATTTAGGAGAATTTTTTTTATTAGTCGCTGTCTCGCAGAGTGTGTTTGGTACGAAGGAAATTACTTTCTCCAAAAAAGCCTTTGGTAGGAAATTACTATCTCCAAAAAAAACCTTTGATAGTTATGCTGGAATGTTAATTACTACTTCTCAATTTTTAACAAACATCTTGAATTCAAGCTCTAGACATGTATAAAAAGTCATCTTTGATAGTGAGTTTCTAATTTACCCCAAAATAGAATTTTTCAATACAAATTCAGATTAGTTGGACGAATTCCTAACATCAAATGGAAACAAAAAGGAAAGAGATATTATAATAGATGAGTACATGACTACAAAGGGTTAAAGCTTTTAACTTTTGAGTATTTGGTAAAGTAGAGAAATCAGTAGAACATTAATTTCATTTTAAAAATTATTCAAACACTAAAAAAATATTTAAAAGCTATTTTCACTTTATAAAAAATATTTAAAATAAGTCGATCTAAGCAAGTTAGCCGTAAGAAGACAGAGACTTGTGGAAGAAATAAGAAAATCACAAGTAGCTTAAACTCATAAAACTAAAACATAGATCAATATTATGAGGGGAACATTTTCTTAAATTAAAATATGATCTATTACACTTTCATTTATTGCATATTCTGTCAACCTATGATGGTCCTATAAATATGGAATTTTATTCTAGCTTAAAAAAGTAGCTTTTAAGTCAAACTGAAATGACTTTTAAATTAAAAAATAAAAAAGTATGGGGAGCCCTACTTTTGATTTTTGATTTATTTTAAACTTATTTTAAGTCATTTTTTTACCCTGCCAAACACTTTCTAACTTATTTTAAATCATTTTCGACTTATTTTAAGTTATTTTTTATATTTGTCAAACACTTCCAGAAGTCAAAATCGACTTAAAAGTATGTTTGATCAACTTTTAAGCCAATTCAAACACTCTCATCAGAACAACTAAGTTGTTGTACGCTTGTTTTTTCCCTACATTACGTAAAACTTGTAAACCACTAGTTTTTCATGACAAAATTTGTCACGACCCAAAATGAGTCGTGAGTGGCACCCACACTTAACCTCCTAAGTGGGCGAACCAAGGAATCCAAACCCCAACAGATATCAATAATTCAACTACGAATAACAACAATAATGCGGAAGCTCAAAACTTATTAAAGTAACCAATCAAATAAACCTCGACAGTCTAACACTTATTATCCCAAAAATTTGAAAGTCATCACATCAATGACATCTAATGTTCAAATACTAAGTCTAAGAGTATTAAAGACACCAAAATAAATGAATAACATAGTTTATGCCCGAAAACTAAGGACATCATGCCATGACCAAGAGAATCCAACACGAGCTGGAATGAATAGCTCACCCTGGAACCTGATGTGCTGGAGACTGGCTAGAGCTGAGGGCGAGTCGAAGTCACTGATACACTCGATGCACTCCACAAAAAGAAAACAAAGAAAAACACAAGTAAGGCTCAGTACATGGCAATATGTACTGAGTAGATATCATCGGTCAACCCAAAATAGAAACTAATATGTAAATGAATAATAGTATAAAATCAACTATGACACTTAGCAGGTGGCAAGCAACAAACACATGAACCAGTGTCAACAACACTAAAGCAAGTGCGTAATCAGTCAACAATATCAAATCACACATGAGGACTCATGCCTCCAAACGAAACTAATTTAGGAATTGAGTTATTTAAGATTGAGTACATTAAGTTAATTTAATATTTTTTTCCTTTAATGTTATCGTGTCGGAACGTGACACTCCGATCCAATTATATCGTGTCGGAACGTGACACTCTGATCCAATAATATCATTAATTTATCATTTATTATCACCACTTTTCAATTCATTAACAATATTTCATCAAACCTTCTTTATTCAAGGCATCACTTCAATAGAGAGGGTTCAAGATTATAAATTCCACGGTCTCATGATTTCAGACCAATCACAAACCACACAACCAAGCTACACAATCACACAATCAAGTACACAGAGAACTTCACAATAACATTCAATGCATATCAATCACTATTAAGTGTCTATCTATCAAATAGAATAAACCATAACCTACCTCCACCCAAGAACCGAAGTCGGGCAAGCTACCTCTCCAACACTTTTCATTTCCTCAAGGTCTCCGAACGTTCTCAATCTATCACGTATGCATAATTTGTAAGTTAATGAGTCTATATACATTCATATTACTCTATGTCTATCCTAGACTCAAAAACTCACCCAATCTATAATTAATTTCCTAAAGTTCAAGCCTAACGGTAAGTCTTAATTCCTCCCAATATCAATAACTTTAAGGGTATTCAATTAATACAATACACATAATATTTAATTACCTATCTCAATATATCAAGACTTGACTTATAATACGATAATAAAATTATAATCTGATAAAATTGAAACCTCTGGTACAAAATCAGTGGCAACCCACATGGATTCAATTGTCAATTTCTTTCCAGTTAATAGCACCTCACGGTTAATAACGGAAGACACCAATTTGTCGAGTCCGAAACTAAAAGGGCAATAAAATTTTTCAAAAATTTCAAAAGGGCAACTAAATTATTTATCAAACTAAAAGGACAACAAATTTTAACGGCGTCTAAATTAGAGTTTCCGCCACAAGGCACAGAAACCCATGCGCCTTACAAGACTATGGCTGCTTTTAGCCTTGTAAGGCTATGACAACTTTTAGCCTTACAAGGCTCAGGCCTACCTGCGTTTTGCAGGCTGCATTTTTTTCTAAAAAAATAAAAAAATCATCTGAGTAAAAAATTTGAAAATGAGAGTTTGAAAATGTGTTCAATCTTTAATGTCCAGTTATTAGGATTTGACACCTAGCTTTGGCTTCTTAAAATAAAATAAATAAAGTGTTATCCACGTGGTAACTGATAAGTATTTCTTCATTTTTAATTAGAGGTCTTGAGTTCGAATCTTCTTGGTACGGAATCATCTTTATTAGAAAGTATTTTATCTATTTCGACGTGAATTCAGATTTAGTCAAGTTTCAATATAGATACCGAATACTAGTCGAAAAACAAAAAAAAAAGATCATATAATGTTTCCATTAAGAACTCTTATAAAAAAAATTCATAAAGTAATTGAAATAACGTACTAATCAATGTGAGTGGTGATACCCCACGCATCCACAAACTCCAACCCCATCAATCCTCTATTAAGGAAATTAAATAGATGCAATTTCTTAAAATTGTTTAGATGAGATGTTTAATATGATATAAGAATGATAATTTATTTTTCATGTCAATTTTTTTGAATGATAAATTTATATGAGTGATTTTATTGATACAAATGTCTAAGTTGAGTAATTTTATTAATATAAAACAAAGTTCAATAACTTTGCTACATATATTTTCAAAGTTAACTGACATTTTGAGATATTAACTCATTAAACTATGTATAAAGGTTAGAATACATTAATCCTTTTTAGTGATATTAACATTAAGAAAAATAGCAATATTAGAAAATACAGAATTAACGACACACAAATTTCGTAGTTAAATAATTAAAATTTTGTGTTAATTTTATTTAGCTATAGATTATAAGAAAATTCGCAAGGAGTTTTTTCTGGCGACGGATTAGCACCGATAAATTCGTTGATTCCATATTTTCTAATAGTCTAATAAACATTCTCAAATTTAATTTCATGCCAAGAAAACTGTCCTAATAACTATAATTAATTTTATAAATTGCATATCTTAGCCCCTAATTCGTTATGTTAATTAATTCATGTGTTTTGCTCTAGTTAATTATTCTAGTTTCTCATTGTCGGCAAATTAGTTTTAGGTTGGTGTTGCCATCTCATGCAAACCTAAAAGGATCAAATGAAACAAAAGAACAAAAACAACTATTGCACTATTTTTTCTTCATTCTTTTTTAATGCAAATTATGACATGACAAACGGGGACAATTATAATTCTATTTTAGCTAACTCAAACCAAAGAAGGGAGTCCTTAATAATAAGAACACATTTTTTATATTTGATTTTAAACTTTTCATTGCACACTTAATAACATGTTAATTATTATAGTCATAAAAATTCTTTGTTTTTTTAGCTTGATTTGAAACATTTTACAATAAAATGAATTTTATTTTTATGAAATAAAACTATTAAAATGAATTTTATTTTGTACAATTATTATTTATTTAATATAACTCATTGTAAACCGTTATATAATAAAAAACTATCAACCATAATGCCACAAATAGGGAAAATATATTATAAATATTTTTTCTCCTATTCTCGAATATAATTTTTAAAAAATAATCAACGTGATAATTATCAAATGGAGAACATATATAAATATATAAATGATATAAGAAAAATTGGATAAATAATATTCACCATTGAAAAAACTGATTAAAAAATTACACAAATAATTAGAAAAATAAAAAGGTGAAAGGAAAGAAATGGCAAAAGGAGGGGTGAGAAGTAAAGGTAGGAGAAAAATACATGGGTCCAATCACTCCACCTTTGTTAATTATCAAATATTAAAATGAATGAGTTGAACAAACACGTGATCACACGCGTTTTGAAACAAGTGAATACAATTTTTTTATTTTAAAAATCTCAAAATTATAAGACAACAATAATAATAAATTTAAAAAATAATAATCAAGAACTCTTTCTTCTTCAGCCCACCCAACCCATCGCCACCCCCACCCCTTCTCTCTTCTTATTCTTCTTCAGCCCAGCCCCTAGCCCCACCTTTTTCCTCTTCTTTTCATCCCCACCCCCACCCCCGCCCCTACCCCTTTTCTTTTCTTCTTCTTTGACATACACTCCATTACCATAATCATAGTAAAAAGTTTTTGTTAAAAAATATCTCATTCAGTTTTTTTTAAAACTTGATTTTTCAAGATCTATTGCTTGAATTTACTTATAAACATATTTTTTTTTCTTTCAATTTAAAGTTTTCTTGATATATCTTTTTATTAAATCTAAATAAATAGAACCCAAAAACATGTATAAGAGCTAAATATAATCTATCACATTTTGTCATTGAGAAAAAATTTGAGTGTGAGGAGGATAAAAAATGGTGATTTTTATTTTTGGGTGAAGGGTAGAGGGTGGTGAAGAAGAAGATGAAGAGGGAATATGGAAAATGAGTATAGTAAGAGAAAAAATTTATACCTTTTTAAAAAAATATTATTTATTTTTAAATATTTAATTTCTGACGTGTCATTGTAAAATAATAATAATACTGATGTGTCATTAAAAAAATGATGTGGAATTTCATGTGTAAAACGAATATAATACACGCACACACATTTGATGAGAAAGGGATTTAAAATATTGTGTTTGAATGAGTTCAAAGGTTCAGTTAGTAAAATCAAAAGCAAAAGGGTTCAATTTACAAATAAAGCCAAGTACGAGAGCCTACCAGGTCATTCCGCCTATTTTCTATCTCACCAGTTGTCATGCAGCCTTCTCATCATAAATCTAACCATAATATTATTATTATATAAATTTATATCACTAACAATGTCAATATTGAAAGTTCAATAATTAAAATTACTCCATTAATTTTATAATTATAGTTATGAATAATCCAAAATACTCATTTAAAATCTATCGAAATAGTCTTTTATGCAATAAAAAGCTCTAATACTCAAAACGACCTAAAGGGTCGTTACAAAATTAATAACAACTACGTCGGTAGGTTTGCGTATCCAGAATTTTGAGATTGACTTAAAAGTTGGTCAAACTTACTTTAAAGTCAATTTTGATTTTTAGAAGTGTTTGACAAATATAAAAAATAACTTAAAATAAGTAAAAAAAAAATGACTTAAAAATAAGTTAGGAAGTGTTTGGCAAGGTCAAAAATGACTTTAAATAACTTAAAATAAGTCAAAAACCAAATGTAGGTCTCCCTTTTTTTTTTATTTTTTTGACTTAAAAGTCATTTCAGTTTGACTTTTTATTTTTAACTTAAAAGCTATATTTTTTTTAAAGTCAATTCAAACGGGCTCTTACTTGTGACATTATACATATGGACCTTTAATTTGTTTCCTTGTGTGTGTGATTGTTGTAATAATACATTATATCAAAACAATATTTGTCAAATTACACCAAGCATAAATGAATAGGCCTAAAAGGGAAAAATTCAGTTAAGAACTTGAGATATACATTCCAAAATTTACATTTATGAAGTTTTTCCACATATAGTAGAACAATCAAGTCAATGATTATTGTAATTAATTTTGTAACTAACATTAAATTTAGATGAGAACTTGAGATACATAGTCAAACTTTTTTCCATCAAAAATTAAAATTTTAGATTTTGGATATTATCAAAATTAGATAAAGATGGACTTTTTACTATTTGGGGGTTAAATAGTTGATCTTTTTTTTTTTTTTTAATCAAGAATCCAATTTTTAGTTCCTGGGTAGTGTCGAAATAGGATAAAATTGAATTTTTAGTCTTTGGGTGTTATGGATAGTTAATCAGGTTATCAAAAATTCCATTTTTAGATTTTGGGTAGTGCCAAAATAGGATAAAGATTGATTTTTTACTCTCTGGGTGTTATTGATAGTTAAATCTTTTTATCAGAAATCCAATTTTTAGTCTCTGGGTAGTGTAAAAATTGGATAAAGATTGAACTTTTAACTCTTTAGGTGTTATAGATAGTTAATGTTTTTATCAAAAATTCAATTTTTAGTTTTTGGGTATAATAAAGATTGAATTTTTACTCTCTGGATGTTATAGATAGTTAATATTTTTAGCTTGGGGTTGTTGGTTAGAAAGGTTCTTGATTCACAATCATGAAAAAGATGTCTGGGGAACTTAGGCAATGGAGAGCCTATTTTAGGTCATCAAACTTGAACATTTTTTACTTAATTGAATCTGCTTTAAGAGTAGCAGCCATTGATCACCCAAAAGAATTTAAATTAAGAAGAGATGGAATTAATGAGCTACTCTTCTCAATTGGGGTTTTTGATAGTGATAAGGTAGAAAATGTTGTTGATGTTGAGGGTGATAAGGGTAAAAGAAAGTGTAAAAATGAGTTAGTTAGAGAGTTAAATGATTGTGATGTTGAAAAAAGGAAAAGTGAAAGCAATGTTGAAGTTGAGGCATTGAATGATGAGATAGAAGAAGAGTCTCGAGTTGTTAACGAGGCTCCATCGATCAAGAAAAGCTATGTTGAAGTTGAGGCATTGAGTGACGAGATAGAGGAAGAGTCTCGAGTTGTTAATGAGGCTCTATCGATCAAGAAAATCATCGATAACAATCAAAATGAGGTACATATCAATAGAGTGATTTTACTTCACTTCAATTGAACTATTTTTTGCTATTGTTGGTTTTGTACATGTTTTCTTGATTATTTTTTTTTATACCTTATGAAGTAAGATTTTTTTTTTGTCTATATTGATACATGATTGTAGTTAGTCTTTGAAACAATGTAGAAATGTGATGCCATTTAGTTTCCTTTTTATCTGCTTTGAAATGTTTCTACTTGAGTCGAGGGTCTTTAGTTGTAAGATTTTGATAGTGTTATGTTCTTTTGACAGTCTGATTCGAATATATATAAGAGCTTAAAGAGGCTTCAAATGATGGCTTTGTCCGTGGAGATTCTGCAGGTTTGATCTTTTATCAATGTATAGATTTGATTTGCAATTTCTTTTATCAGCAATTCGTACTCAACGTATATATTTTTATATCAGAACACAGAAATTGGGAAGCCTGTTAATACTCTCAGATGGCACAACTCAAAAAATATTCGATGTCTGGTCAGGAAGATGGTCAAGTATGTCACTCTTTCTTTATTGCTGCTGAACAATATTTCTTTTTGAGTTATCGCACCATTTTGTCATCACTTGCAGCTTTTGTTGGATTTTCACATTGTTTTCTATTAATTTACATGCTAGCGTGGATATTACAGGGAGTGTGATGATGTCCTTACCTTATTTGTACAGTTTTCTGCTTCAGTACTATTAAGTAATTGAAGCATATACCTAGTTTCACCACTTTGTGCACTTAACCGCGAGTACTTTTTGTGTTTGATTGTGGTTATGTAAGAAACTGTCCTTGTGTAGAAACATTGATTGTTTTCTTACAATGACTTAAATTAGACTGGATGGATATGGTAAACGAGTGTCGTTGTGTTTACTCATTTCTCATGCATCACAGGGGCTGGATTGAAATGGTACAAGAGTGGATGGATGCTCGAGCAACATTAACAGGTCCTCCAAAATTTAGTGTCCTGTATTCTATGTTTAAGGTCATTATTGAAGTCTAATGTGGTGTGAAATTATTGGTACAGAAAGGAAATCTGAGTCCACGAAAGCATTCGTTGTTGATGAAGAAGACGGAGGACTTCCTGCCCCGCCCTTGGACGACATACCTTTTCTTTTTACTCAGACAACTTCAATCGAGTTGTCACAAGTATGCCTAATGTCTTACCTTTCTTCGACAAAATCATTTTATCTTTATCTTCATGATTGAAACTGACTCGTTTTCATCATTCCCTATATATTATATTAAATGTAGATCTTTGATGGCATGGATGATGATGGAAGTGAGTAGAAACTTTTGTCCTTATAATAATTTCAAATCTAGTCTTTTCTATTCGATTCTTCATCTAATCGTGGATTTTCTTTCAGATGTTATAATCAGCGTGGGCCAAAAGGACGAGCAAGAAAAGAAACAAACTTCAGTACTTGTCAAACCAAATATACCTCCCGGAGGCAACTCAGGACGTGGAGGACCAAATAAGCCAACACTCGAACAGAAGCTCAACAATGATCATGAAATGAAACTCCAGGAGAAATCTAATATAAGAAAAGTTCAAACAAGGCCTGTGTCTACTCAACAAAACGTGAGTATTCGAAGGGTGTGAATTTCTAGTTAATGTAAAGCTTCGATTTATAACTAACAGTTCATCATTTTGCTGTATCAGAAACTGAAATGCCCCGATGAGGGTGCAGAACATTTGAAACTTGAGGCCACAAGCCCACAAAGCGAAAGCTCCATGAGTGTTACCAAGAAGTTGAAAATGGTTAGTTTGGTTTCTTATAGCGCGCAGACTTAAATAACTCATCGTGCACTACAAAACATCTGATAATATTTCCTTATTAATTGTTCTTCAGCGAAGAGGCAGAGGACTGTTCAAGTAATGAAGTTGAAGGACAAACCTATGCAAGGCCGTGGCATTAGAAAGCCTCATAATAGGCCTTTGGTAAATAGGCGTCAATGAATCATTTCTTCGCCTTTGCTAGTCAATCTTGTGGAGGAGCATCGTCAGTGAAGACTTGCGTCAGTGGTATAAACTAATAACTCAAGATATAACGGATCTCGTCTAGTTTGGAGAGGTGCGTGTTTTAAAATGTTGTTCAAATTATACATTTTCCTGTTGGAAGGATCTGAATTGTCCCCCGATTTTCGACTTTTTTAAACATTAGCCTGCCCTTTATTTTATTTCTTTCATAGAAATGCCCTGAATTGCAATTTGCACATCAGAATAAGTGCATTTATATGTGACTGGACCATTTTGTATACAAATGATTCAAATATGAAAGAAATACAAAAGTTGGACTTGTTCAGCTATTTGTTCCATCAAGCTACTTGTCTGGCTCATAATTCATCCCATCCTTTATGTAAATGTAAATGTGTTTTTATTAAAAGAAACTTTATATGCTTTTAATAATTCATGGCTCATAATTCATCATCCTGGATTCACATCGGAAAGTCCCACTTAGTGAAGAAAAATGCTCCCTCTTAAAAGCAACTTTATATATGCTGGGAGATTTCTTGTTAAGGATGTAGGAGTACAACGTATGATGGTAGAATAGTATATTTTTAATGCACCTATTTGATCATGATCTCTATTATGGTTTCAGACATTCAATTATCATAGTTCACATCTATTATAAGAATTGGTGCATTTGTAAGTCGACGCAAGAAATAATCAAATAATCTCAAACGTCATTTATCCTCAACACATAATATATGTTATTTGCACCTTTTAACTAGTAGTGTAATCAAAATTTTCACTACATGAATTTAAAATATAAAGAAGTTAATATATGAAGAAGCCATGGAGATTCAACATATATATACACATATAAACGCGCAAAGAGATTCAACATATATATATCTATAATATACGAAATAAAATAAAAGATTTCGACCTTTTGCAGTACCCTAATCAGCCCATGTATGTTCCTTCACATTAAATGACAATAATAGCTAGCTAGGGACCATTCATATTCAAATATTTGCCATCATATTTCAAGAAAAGGTAATACTAGGAAACATTTCATAATATCTCGCTAGGAAACATTTCTTATTACAACAACAACAACAACAACAACAAAATAATTCATTAATATAATACATAGAAAAATCTTTGTATAACTATGCCATTTGCCCAAACATCTTATGGATTTTCAGAGAAAATTCGACTATTATAGTGACATGCATAACGTTACATAAGATGACTGTTATAAAGATGTCTGACTGTAGTGATCATCAAGTGGCATAACTTAGAGAGAAGAAAAGATAGGAAAGCCAGGTAGTGAGTAACCAGCATCAACAATAAATATATTGCCAGATACATAATTTGAAGAATCATGGACCAAATAACTCACTAGTGAAGTCAATGCTGGATCAGTTGTACCAAAAGTTTTAAGTGGAATGCTTCTTTTTGCTACATTTTTTAGCCAATCTTTTTTCATTAAATTCTCAGTCAGCTCTGATTTGAAAATACCTGGAGCTATTGTATTCACTCTAATATTGTGTTCTCCCAATTCTAATGCCATTATCTGCAAATTTCATAAACAAAGTTAGTACGATAGGTGTTTGATATGACAAACGCCATTTTTCATTTTCTAAACATAAAGTGAGAAAAGTCATTTTTCCCTTTTTAGTGAAAAAAAATATTTTCTAACAACCGAACACTAAAAATGATCAAAAAATGTTTTTCTTGGTACCAAACAAAATTTAACTTTTCATTTAGGGTTAGTTTATAACNNGCAAATTTCATAAACAAAGTTAGTATGATAGGTGTTTGATACGACAAACGTCATTATTCATTTTCTAAACATAAAATGAGAAAAGCCATTTTCCCCTTTTTAGTGAAAAAAATATTTTCTAACAACCGAACACTAAAAATGATCAAAAATTGTTTTTCTTGGTACCAAACAAAATTTAAATTTTCATTTAGGGTTAGTTTATAACCTTTGTCATAGTATCCATACCAGCCTTGGAGGAACTATAAGCAATACAACCCGGCAATAAAGCTCTATTTAAACCAGAAAGTGATGAAATATTAATAATTGAGCCTCCTTTTTTTGAAGCTTGCATTTGTCTTCCAACATATTTGGAAACTAACCAAGATCCTGTCAAATTTGTTCTTAAAGTGTTTTCCCACTCTTCCTCAGAAACATCCACTGAAAATTTTGTTCCTCCTATGTATAAACACAAAATAGATTCATATTATATATATAGATATATATAAAATTAAATTAAAGTAGCTTGTGCCGAAAAATAATAAGAAGTGCAATGAATTAATGATCCGAAATTCACGAATATTCTACTCTACTAAGACCAAGATGGATATATTGTCAAAAATGTAAAGGACGTAGGATGGATAATTGGTCAGATCTAATACGGATAATAAGAGTATCAAGCATGAAATCAAGATTTTTTTAGGATATTATTTTGGATCTTGTCCTTTCAATAACTTACCAAACAAAGGCTAAGAAAAAAACTATAAAATACATTTTTTAAAAATAATAATAATAATAATAATTATTATTATATAAATTGTTGAATTAATCTCCTTTGGTATAAATAAATATTTTATTTAGTGACAAAGCGGTTCAAAAAGTATGTCATGTTATGAGTCGAATCTTAAATGTGATATATCTTTTAGTATTTTAGCTCCATCGTGACTACAAGTATTAAATATAAATATTTTGTGAATTTCATACGAAACTACTTATTTATTCGTGTTTTTACTAACCAAGAACACATACATATTGTTGGTATAAACTTTTTTACGTACCTCTAACGCCAGCATTGTTAATAAGAGCATCAATGTGACCAAAAGCATCCCAAGCTTTCTTTACTGATGCTTCAATAGTTGTACCATCAGCAGTAACATCAAGTTCAATAGCCATAGCTCTAACCAAATGAGAATTTGTATTAATTTCATCACAAAGGGACTTCAACCGGTCCCCCCTACGAGCACCTGCCACCACTCTGCACCCGGACCTAGCTAGGTCAAGGCAGAATTCGCGGCCGAGCCCCGCCGATGCACCCGTTACAAACACCACTTTGCCTTCCAATTGTAGCCATGGCTCCAAATGGTTAGCCACAGTGTTCATTTTTTTAGTCCTTGGCTCAACATATTTTGGTACTTGTGTTGTCATAATTATATTGTGCTAGCTATGGGAATTAGGGAATGTAATATATATATGGGTGTAATTGGATAATGAATTAGAAGGACGATATGACAACTTCTGTATATAAAAATGGTGGGGATAAATTGTTGTGGGTTTGTAACATAATTGAGGAATAATTATGGCATTGTATTGGTCAATAATTGAACGCTAATGATTATATTATTATTATTATTATTATTATTATTATATAAATTGTTGAATTAATCTCCTTTGGTATAAATAAATATTTTATTTAATGATAAAGCGGTTCAAAAAGTATGTCATGTTATGAGTCGAATCTTAAATGTGATATATCTTTCAGTATTTTAGCTCCATAGTGACTACAAGTATTAAATATAAATATTTTGTGAATTTCATACGGAACTATTTATTTATTCATGTTTCTACTAACCAAGAATTAGGACAATAAAATCGATAAATTTCAAAACCGAACCGAACCATAATACATTTTGTTGGTATAAACTTTTTTGCGTACCTCTAACGCCAGCATTGTTAAGAAGAGCATCAATGTGACCAAAAGCATCCCAAGCTTTCTTTACTGATGCTTCAATAGTTGTACCTAGGGGTGTTCATGGTTTGGATAAAAACCGATCCAAATCGAAAAATCAAATCAAACCGATTAAATGAATCAATTTAATTTGGGTTTTGATTTGGTTTTAGATTGTTAAGAACCGATAGTTATTGGTTTGGTTATGGTTTTGTTCGAAAAGAATCGAAGAAATAACCGAACCGAACCAACAAGTTATATACATAAATTTTATTATTATACATACATAATATACTATATTCATAAACAATTTTAAAGATTTTATATATGTTTCAGCAAAATTTATTTATAATTTACTTATGAAAGAAAAAATGTCCAAGGTGAGAACATTTTTCTTATTGATTTCATGTACATGAGTGTCTATGAAAATTCATTGTGGGATTGAAAATGTCGTTGTCTCTTCCTTCTATGCCAAAATAGTGAATTTTGAAGTTTTATTCAGTAAATTCAATGATCCAAAGCTCTGTAATGTCAATCATTCTAACTATTTTTTCGTTTGAATGGATTGTTGTCACTTTTTTCACGTTTTGAATGAATTGTTTCTTTTATTTTTATGTATGGTTAATAACCGAATAACCGAACCAAACCAAAATCGAAAACAACCAAACCGATAAATGTATATTATATTTGATTTGGTTTGGTTTTGATAATTTTAAAACCGATTAAGTTGGTTTGATTTGGTTTTGGTTTTTATTTTGACCAATAACCGACTCAAACCGACCCGTGAACACCCCTAGTCGTACCATCAACAATAACATCAAGTTCAATAGCCATAGCTCTAACCAAATGAGAAT
The DNA here is from genome assembly GCF_019186545.1 of Solanum stenotomum. Taxonomy (NCBI): domain Eukaryota; kingdom Viridiplantae; phylum Streptophyta; class Magnoliopsida; order Solanales; family Solanaceae; genus Solanum; species Solanum stenotomum. The sequence continues at coordinate 350,502 of NC_064286.1, forward strand.
TTGTATTAATTTCATCACAAAGGGACTTCAACCGGTCCCCCCTACGAGCACCCGCCACCACTCTGCACCCGGACCTAGATAGGTCAAGGCAAAATTCGCGGCCGAGCCCCGCCCGATGCACCCGTTACAAACACCACTTTGCCTTCCAATTGTAGCCATGGCTCCAAATGGTTAGCCACATTGTTCATATTTTGAGTCCTTGGCTCAACATATTTTGGTACTTGTGTTGTCATAATTATATTGTGCTAGCTATGGGACTTTCTAGAAGTTTCTGTTCTGTTATTAAGTTAGGTAAGATGTGTACATATATACAAGAATTTTTTTTGAATAAGGGACCAAGGCGGCTTAACGTGATTGGGACATAAAGCGATAAAAGCGAAATTTCAATTAGAGACCTAAAATATAAACAAACTTCATATACGTATTTATTCTAAATTTATTTTTCTTACACTATTTAGATGTAAATTATTAGTATTTTAATATTATTTTTTCAATTATTAATTTTAGGTAAGATTTTATCAACTCAACATTGAAAAACATCCTTTCAGTGAGACAATTATTATATGAATTGTTAACACAATTTTATAAGTAATAAGTTGACAAATATTAAATAAAGATAAAAGTTACAACCAATAGAATTTGACACAAGAAGTTGATGACTTGGTATACCACATTTTAATATGCTTGTAGTAATGCTTGAAACTAAAATTTAAAAAGAAAAAAAAAAGAATTTGTAACTCACTTTTTTCAACATTTTTCACTATTAAATCTTATTTTTAACAAAGTATAAAAGATGTTAAAGTGGGTAAAATGCTATATTTTTTAGAAAATTATACTTTTTATCATAAATAATCAATTTTTTCTATAGAAATTTTAACACATAATTTATTCTTGATAAAAATTTGAGATTCCCAAAATTCGAAGGCCTAAGGCAAAAGCCTTATTTTCCAAAGCATAAAGTCGGCCCTGTTAAGGGGACATAAATTTTTTTTTGGCGTAAGTCATTAACGGCCCCTTAAAGTTGTCTGCATATTTCACTTGGACACCTCAACACATCCATTTTCCTATTAGACACTTCAATCTTAAAAAATAAATACCTATCAAATATTTTTCTGACACCTAATTAAAAAATGAAGTGCGTGTAATGCACATGCGGCTGATCTGGCAAAATAATTACCTATCTCAATATATCAAGACTTGACTTATAATACGATAATAAAATTATAATCTGATAAAATTGAAACCTCTGGTACAAAATCAGTGGCAATCCACATGGATTCAATTGTCAATTTCTTTCCAGTTAATAGCACCTCACGGCTAATAACGGAAGACACCAATTTGTCGAGTCCGGAATTAAAAGGGCAATAAATTTTTTAAAAAATTTCAAAAGGGCAACTAAATTATTTATCAAATCAAAAGGGCAACAAATTTTAACGGCATCTAAATTAGGGTTTCCGCCACAAGGCACAGAAACCCATGCGCCTTATAAGACTATGGCTGCTTTTAGCCTTGTAAGGCTATGACAACTTTTAGCCTTAGAAGGCACAGGCCTACCTGCGTTTTGCAGGCTGCATTTTTTTCTAAAAAAATAAAAAAGTCGTCTGAGTAAAAAATTTGAAAATGAGAGTTTGAAAATGTGTTCTTTATCATATGCACTCCTTATCCCTTCACATTTCAAGAACCCAACAAACAAAACTACGTACTTCTATATATTTCTTTTATATGTAAATTAATACTATAATTTATATATCTGAATTTTGGTTTCTGTATGATGAATAAATGTCACGCAACACAAACTGAGTAGTTTCAAATAGATAAGAACTTTAAATTTGACCCAATTAAATTATAGATTTTTCAATCTTTAATATATTAACTAATCATCTGACGACAATTAGTACCACCAAACTAAATTATAGAAATGTCCAGTTATTAGGATTTGACACCTAGCTTTGGCTTCTTAAAATAAAATAAATAAAGTGTTATTCACGTGGTAACTGATAAGTATTCCTTCATTTTTAATTAGAGGTCTTGAGTTTGAGTCTTCTTGATATGGAATCATCTTTATTAGAAAGTGTTTCATCTATTTCAACGCGAATCCAGATTTAGTCAAGTTTCGATATAGATACCGATTACTAGCCGAAAAACAAAAAAAAAAGATCATATAATATTTCCATTAAGAACTCTTATAAAAAAAAATCATAAAGTAATTGAAATAACGTACTAATCAATAATGTGAGTGGTGACACCCCACCCACCCCCAAACTCCAACCCCATCAAATCCTCTATTAAGGAAATTAAATAGATGCAATTTCTTAAAATTGTTTAGATGAGATGTTTAATATGATATAAGAAGATAATTTATTTTTCATGTCAATTTTTTTGAATGATAAATTTATATGAGTGATTTTATTGATATAAATGTCTAAGTTGAGTGATTTTCCTAATATAAAACAAAGTTCAATAACTTTGCTACATATATTTTCAAAGTTAAGTGACATTTTGAGATATTAACTCATTAAACTATATATGAAGGTTAGAATACATTAATCCTTTTTAGTGATATTAACATTAAGAAAAATAGCAATATTAGAACATACAGAATTAACGACACACAAATTTCATATTTAATAATTAAAATTTTGTGTTAATTTTATTTAGCTATATATTATAAGAAAATTCGCAAGGAGTTTTTTCTAGCGACGGATTAGCACCGATAAATTCGTTGATTCCGTATTTTCTAATAGTGTAATAAACATTCTCAAATTTAATTTCATGCCAAGAAAACTGTCCTAATCACTATAATTAATTTTATAAATTGCATATCTTAGCCCCTAATTCGTTATGTTAATTAATTCATGTGTTTTGCTCTAGTTAATTATTCTAGTTTCTCATTGTCGGTAAATTAGTTTTAGGTTGGTGTTACCATCTCATGCAAACCTAAAAGGATCAAATGAAACAAAAGAACAAAAACAAATATTGCACTGTTTTTTCTTCATTCTTTTTTAATGCAAATCATGACATGACAAACGGGGACAATTATAATTCTATTTTAGCTAACTCAAACCAAAGAAGGGAGTCCTTAATAATAAGAACACATTTTTTTTATATTTGATTTTAAACTTTTCATTGCACACTTAATAACATGTTAATTATTATAGTCATAAAAATTCTTTGTTTTTTTTTAGCTTGATTTGAAACATTTTACAATAAAATGAATTTTATTTTTATGAAATAAAATTATTAAAATGAATTTTATTTTGTACAATTATTATTTATTTAATATAACTCATTGTAAACCGTTATATAAAAAACTATCAATCATAATGCCACAAATAGGGAAAATATATTATATATATTTTTTCTCGTATTCTCGAATATAATTTTTTAAAAATAATCAACGTGATAATTATCAAATGGAGAATATATATAAATATATAAATGATATAAGAAAAATTGGATAAATAATATTTACCATTAAAACAACTCATTAAAAAATTACACAAAGAATTAGAAAAATAAAAAGGTGAAAGGAAAGAAATGGTAAAAGGAGGGGTGAGAAGTAAAGGTAGGAGAAAAATACATGTGTCCAATCACTCCACCTTTGTTAATTATCAAATATAAAAAAGATAAATATATCGAATGATATAAAAAAAATTAAATAAATAAAATTAATAAGTAAAAATTGATCTGAAATATTATAGGAAAGAAGAATTAAAGAAGAACTTTTTTAAAAAAGGGAAAAAGAAAAGAAATGGACAAATAAACGGATGTGGAATAAAATGTATGAAAAAGAGAAATAACAATGTAAAATAAAAGAATAGAATCACATAATTTTTTATTCATAAAATTAAATAATAAGACAGGAGAGAGAAACAACAATATTGAATAGAAAGAAGAGGCCTAGATATTTTTTTATTAAAAAATAATCCCTCGTATACTAAGTTATACTTTTGCCTCTTCCGCCATAAATTTTTTTTCCTCAATTCATCTAATTTCCTTTCACAACCAACATTATTGTAATAACAAAACAAATCTGACATAAATCAATAACATAATAATTAAATAATGAAACCTCCCACCGATCAAACATTGTTCACTTTCTCAAAGAGATATTAAACTTAAAATATTAAAAAGGACAATCATCTAAAGTCAAAATAATATTTTCTATGCGGAATGATCTGAGAGGGCTCTGTACTTGTATCTATTTGCCAGTTAAATTCTTATATTCGTTATTTTGTCAAATAAACCTTAAATATGATGAAACTCTATTTTTTAAACCCCTCTAACAATTGACCGAACTTATATAACATTAAAATGAATGAGTTGAACAAACATGTGATCACACGGATTTTGAAACAAGTAAATACAAGTTTTTTATTTTAAAAATCTCAAAATTATAAGACAACAATAATAATAAATTTTTTAAAAAATAATCAAGAACTCCTTCTTCTTCAGCCCACCCAGCCCATCGCCACCCCCACCCCTTCTCTCTTCTTATTCTTCTTCAGCCCAGCCCACACCCCCCCCCCCACACCCACCCCTTCCCCTACCCCTTTTCTTTTCTTCTTCTTTGACATACACTCCATTATCATAATCATAATAAAAAGCTTTTGTTAAAAAATTTCTCATTCATTTTTTTTTAAAACTTGATTTTTCAAGATCTATTGCTTGAATTTACTTATAAATATATTTTTTTTCTTTCAATTTAAAGTTTTCTTGATATGTCTTTTTATTAAATCTAAATAAATAGAACCCAAAAATATGTATAAGAGCTAATTATAATCTGTCACATTTTGTCATTGAGAAAAAATGTGAGTGTGAAGAAGATGAAAAATGGTGATTTTTATTTTTGGGTGAAGGGTAGAGGGTGGGGAGGAAGAAGATGAAGAGGGAATATGGAAAATGAGTATAGTAAGAGAAAAAATTTGCTCCTTTTTTAAAAAATATTATTTATTTTTAAATATTTAATTTCTGACATGTTATTGTAAAATAATAATAATACTGATGTGATTAAAAAAATAATGTGGAATTTCATGTGTAAAACAAATGTAATACACGCACACACATTTAATGAGAAAAAAATTTAAAATATTATGTTTGAATGAATTTAAAAGTTCAGTTTGCAAAATCAAAAGTAAAAGGATTCAATTTACAAATACAATCAAGTACGAGAGCCGGTCATTCCGCCTATTTTCTATCTCACCAGTTGTCATGCAGCCTTCTCATCATAAATCTAACCATAATATTATTATTCTATAAATTTATATCACTAACAATCTCAATATTGAAACTTCAATAATTTTGCTCACTTGATGCCGCCGTCGGCCCTTCCTCTTTGTTCTACGCCACTTTCTGTTCTCACGCCTACTTTTACTTCTTCTCTACATATTGCTTAAATTAATATATCTGACTAATCATAAAAATAATGGTAAAAGTCATCAACTACTAATTCTAATGTATTTTTTTTTAACTATCAATTAAATAAATTATTAAAATTACTCCATAAATTTTATAATTATAGTTATGAATAATCCAAAATACTCATTTAAAATCTATCGAAATAGTCTTTTATGCAATAAAAAGCTCTAATACTCAAAACTATCTAAAGGGTCGTTACAAAATTAATAACATCTACGTTGGTAGGTTTGCGTATCCAGAATTTTGAGATTAACTTAAAAGTTGGTCAAACTTACTTTAAAGTCAATTTTGATTTTTAGAAGTGTTTGACATTTATAAAAAATAACTTTAAATAAGTTAGGAAGTGTTTGACAAGGTCAAAAATAACTTTAAATAAGTTTAAAATGACTTAAAATAATTTTTTATTTTTTGACTCATTTCAATTTATTTTTTTATTTTTACCTTAAAAATTATTTTTTTTAAAAGTCAATTCAAACGGGCTCTTAGCTGTGACATTATACATATGGACCTTTAATTTGTTTCCTTGTGTGTGTGGTTGTTGTAATAATACATTATGTCAAAACAATATTTGTCAAATTACACCAAGCATAAATGAATAGGCCTAAAAGGCTAAAATTCAGTTAAGAACTTGAGATATACATTCCAAAATTTACATTTATGAAGTTTTTCCACATATAGTAGAACAATCAAGTCATTGATTATTGTAATTAATTTTGTAACTAACATTAAATTTAGATGAGAACTTGAGATACAGAGTCAAACTTTTTTCCATCAAAAATTAAAATTTTAGATTTTGGATATTATCAAAATTAGATAAAGATGGACTTTTTACTATTTGGGGGTTAAATAGTTGATCTTTTTTTTTTTTTATCAAGAATCCAATTTTTAGTTCCTGGGTAGTGCCAAAATAGGATAAAATTGAATTTTTAGTCTTTGGGTGTTATGGATAGTTAATCAGGTTATCAAAAATTCCATTTTTAGTTTTTGGGTAGTGGCAAAATAGGATAAAGATTGATTTTTTACTCTCTGGGTGTTACTGATAGTTAAATCTTTTTATCAGAAATCCAATTTTTAGTCTCTGGGTAGTGTAAAAATTGGATAAAGATTGAACTTTTAACTCTTTGGGTGTTATAGATAGTTAATGTTTTTAGTCAAAAATTCATTTTTTAGTTTTTGGGTATAATAAAGATTGAATTTTTACTCTCTGAATGTTATAGATAGTTAATATTTTTAGCTTGGGGTTGTTGTTTAGAAAGGTTCTTGATTCACAATCATGAAAAAGATGTCTGGGGAACTTAGGCAATGGAGAGCCTATTTTAGGTCATCAAACTTGGATATTTTTTATATCATAGAATCTGCATTAAGAGTAGCAGCCATTGATCACCCAAAAGAGTTTAAATTAAGAAGAGATGGAATTAATGAGCTACTCTTCTCAATTGGGGATTTTGATAGTGATAAGGTAGAAAATGTTGTTGATGTTGAGGGTGATAAGGGTAAAAGAAAGTGTAAAAATGAGTTAAATGATTGTGTTGTTGAAAAAAGGAAAAGTGAAGGCAATGTTGAAGTTGAGGCATTGAGTGATGAGATAGAGAAAGAGTCTCGAGTCGTTAACGAGGCTCTATCGATCAAGAAAATCATCGATAACAATCAAAATGAGGTTCATATCAATCGAGTGATTTTACTTCACTTCAATTGAACTATTTTTTGCTATTGCTGATTTTGTACATGTTTTCTTGATTATTTTTTTTATACCTTATGAAGTAAGAATTTTTTTTTGTCTTTATTGATATTTGATTGTAGTTAGTCTCTTTGAAACAATGTAGAAATGTGATGCCATTTAGTTTCCTTTATATCTGCTTTGAAATGTTTCTACTTGAGTCGAGGGTCTTCAGTTGTAAGATTTTGATAGTGTTACGTTCTTTTGACAGTCTGATTCGAATATATATAAGAGCTTAAAGAGGCTTCAAATGATGGCTTTGTCCGTGGAGATTCTGCAGGTTTGATCTTTTATCAATGTATAGATTTGATTTGCAATTTCTTTTATCAGCAATTCGTACTCAACGTATATATTTTTATATCAGAACACAGAAATTGGGAAGTCTGTTACTACTCTCAGATGGCACAACTCAAAAAATATTCGATGTCTGGCCAGGAAGATGGTCAAGTATGTCACTCTTTTTTTATTGCTGCTGAACTATGACATGATGCTTCATTTAATATAGTTTTGAACAATATTTCTTTTTGAGTTATCGCACCATTTTGTCATCACTTGCAGCTTTTGTTGGATTTTCATATCGTTTTTTTATTAATTTACATGCTAGCGTGGATAATACAGGGAGTGTGATGATGTCCTTACCTTATTTGTACAGTTTTCTGCTTCAGTACTATTAAGTAATTGAAGCATATACCTAATTTCACCACTTTGTGCACTTAAC